>NW_024401931.1:0-29761 GCF_016859285.1 Xiphias gladius
CTTTGTGTGGTTTCATGTAAAGACTGACTCAAGACACCAGTGTGTGCTACAGAGAAGAACAGTTTGAAATCAGTGTTGAATTAAGTTGTGTTTCCCTACTAGTTGGCTGTGCAAACACCTCACACATGTTCACAACCAACAAAAGCTGAGAATATGAAGGAAAACATGGTTATTTAGAACTCTATGTGAATACTTTCTAAAATGACATCTTTGTCTTTTTATACTTACTTTGGCTAGAATGAGACCTTTAAAAGCTCTGTGTAGATAAACTCTCTATTTCATGTAGAAGGTGATTCAAACAAATGACTTGCTCCCAATGATTGAAAGGTAGCAGAATATGAAGGAAACCATCACGTTGTATGCTTTCATGTAAAGACTGACTCATGACACCAGTGTATCCTACAGAGAAGAACAGTTTGAAATCAGTGTTGAATTAAGTTGTGTTTTCCTGCTAGTTGGCTGTGCAAACACCTCACACATGTTCACAACCAACAAAAAGCTGAGGAATATGAAGGAAAACATGGTTATTTAGAACTCTATGTGAATACTTTCTAAAATGACATCTTTCGTCTTTTTATACTTACTTTGGCTAAGAATGAGACCTTTTAAAAGCTCTGTGTAGATAAACTCTCTATTTCATGTAGAAGGTGATTCAAACAAATGACTTGCTCCCAATGATTGAAAGGTAGCAGAATATGAAGGAATACATCACGTTGTGTGGTTTCATGTAAAGACTGACTATTGACAACAGTGTATGTTACAGAGAAGAACAGTTTGAAATCAGTGTTGAATTAAGTTGTGTTTCCTACTAGTTGGCTGTGCAAACACCTCACACATGTTCACAACCAACAAAAAAGCTGAGGAATATGAAGGAAAACATGGTTATTTAGAACTCTATGTGAATACTTTCTAAAATGACATCTTTGTCTATTTATACTTACTTTGGCTAAGAATGAGACCTTTTAAACGCTCTGTGTAGATAAACTCTCTATTTCATGTAGAAGGTGATTCAAACAAATGACTTGCTCACAATGATTGAAAGGTAGCAGAATATGAAGGAATACATCACGTTGTGTGGTTTCATGTAAAGACTGACTCATGACACCAGTGTATCCTACAGAGAACAGTTTGAAATCAGTTTGAAATCAAGTGTTGAATTAAGTTGTGTTTCCCTACTAGTTGGCTGTGCAAACACTCACACATGTTCACAACCAACAAAAAGCTGAGGAATATGAAGGAAAACATGGTTATTTAGAACTCTATGTGAATACTTTCTAAAATGACATCTTTTGTCTATTTATACTTACTTTGGCTAAGAATGAGACCTTTTAAACCCTCTGTGTAGATAAACTCTCTATTTCATGTAGAAGGTGATTCAAACAAATGACTTGCTCACAATGATTGAAAGGTAGCAGAAAAGCAAGGAATACATCACGTTGTGTGGTTTCATGTAAAGACTGACTATTGACACCAGTGTATCCTACAGAGAAGAACAGTTTGAAATCAGTGTTGAATTAAGTTGTGTTTCCCTACTAGTTGGCTGTGCAAACACCTACTAGTTGGCTGTGCAAACACCTCACACATGTTCACAACCAACAAAAAGCTGAGGAATATGAAGGAAAACATGGTTATTTAGAACTCTATGTGAATACTTTCTAAAATGACATCTTTTGTCTTTTTATACTTACTTTGGCTAAGAATGAGACCTTTTAAAAGCTCTGTGTAGATAAACTCTCTATTTCATGTAGAAGGTGATTCAAACAAATGACTTGCTCACAATGATTGAAAGGTAGCAGAAAAGCAAGGAATACATCACGTTGTGTGGTTTCATGTAAAGACTGACTATTGACAACAGTGTATGTTACAGAGAAGAACAGTTTGAAATCAGTGTTGAATTAAGTTGTGTTTCCCTACTAGTTGGCTGTGCAAACACCTCACACATGTTCACAACCAACAAAAAGCTGAGGAATATGAAGGAAAACATGGTTATTTAGAACTCTATGTGAATACTTTCTAAACTGACATCTTGTGTCTATTTTAACTTACTTTGGCTAAGAATGAGACCTTTTAAAAGCTCTGTGTAGATAAACTCTCTATTTCATGTAGAAGGTGATTCAAACAAATGACTTGCTCCCAATGATTGAAAGGTAGCAGAATATGAAGAAAACCATCACGTTGTATGCTTTCATGTAAAGACTGACTCATGACACCAGTGTATCCTACAGAGAAGAACAGTTTGAAATCAGTGTTGAATTAAGTTGTGTTTCCCTACTAGTTGGCTGTGCAAACACCTCACACATGTTCACAACCAACAAAAAGCTGAGGAATATGAAGGAAAACATGGTTATTTAGAACTCTATGTGAATACTTTCTAAAATGACATCTTTTGTCTTTTTATACATACTTTGGCTAAGAATGAGACCTTTTAAACGCTCTGTGTAGATAAACTCTCTATTTCATGTAGAAGGTGATTCAAACAAATGACTTGCTCACAATGATTGAAAGGTAGCAGAATATGAAGGAATACATCTACTTGTGTGGTTTCATGTAAAGACTGACTCAAGACACCAGTGTGTCCTACAAGAAGAACAGTTTGAAATCAGTGTTGAATTAAGTTGTGTTTCCCTACTAGTTGGCTGTGCAAACACCTTACACATGAACAGTTTGAAATCAGTTTTGAATTAAGTTGTGTTTCCCTACTAGTTGGCTGTGCAAACACCTCACACATGTTCACAACCAACAAAAAGCTGAGGAATATGAAGGAAAACATGGTTATTTAGAACTCTATGTGAATACTTTCTAAAATGACATCTTTTGTCTTTTTATACTTACTTTGGCTAAGAATGAGACCTTTTAAAAGCTCTGTGTAGATAAACTCTCTATTTCATGTAGAAGGTGATTCAAACAAATGACTTGCTCACAATGATTGAAAGGTAGCAGAAAAGCAAGGAATACATCACGTTGTGTGGTTTCATGTAAAGACTGACTCATGACAACAGTGTATGTTACAGAGAAGAACAGTTTGAAATCAGTGTTGAATTAAGTTGTGTTTTCCTACTAGTTGGCTGTGCAAACACCTCACACATGTTCACAACCAACAAAAAGCTGAGGAATATGAAGGAAAACATGGTTATTTAGAACTCTATGTGAATACTTTCTAAACTGACATCTTTTGTCTATTTATACTTACTTTGGCTAAGAATGAGACCTTTTAAAAGCTCTGTGTAGATAAACTCTCTATTTCATGTAGAAGGTGATTCAAACAAATGACTTGCTCCCAATGATTGAAAGGTAGCAGAATATGAAGGAATACATCACGTTGTGTGGTTTCATGTAAAGACTGACTCATGACACCAGTGTATCCTACAGAGAAGAACAGTTTGAAATCAGTGTTGAATTAAGTTGTGTTTCCCTACTAGTTGGCGTTGTGTTTCCCTACTAGTTGGCTGTGCAAACACCTCACACATGTTCACAACCAACAAAAAGCTGAGGAATATGAAGGAAAACATGGTTATTTAGAACTCTATGTGAATACTTTCTAAAATGACATCTTTTGTCTATTTTGACTTACTTTGGCTAAGAATGAGACCTTTTAAAAGCTCTGTGTAGATAAACTCTCTATTTCATGTAGAAGGTGATTCAAACAAATGACTTGCTCCCAATGATTGAAAGGTAGCAGAATATGAAGGAATACATCACGTTGTGTGGTTTCATGTAAAGACTGACTATTGACAACAGTGTATGTTACAGAGAAGAACAGTTTGAAATCAGTGTTGAATTAAGTTGTGTTTCCCTACTAGTTGGCTGTGCAAACACCTCACACATGTTCACAACCAACAAAAAGCTGAGGAATATGAAGGAAAACATGGTTATTTAGAACTCTATGTGAATACTTTCTAAAATGACATCTTTTGTCTATTTATACTTACTTTGGCTAAGAATGAGACCTTTTAAACCCTCTGTGTAGATAAACTCTCTATTTCATGTAGAAGGTGATTCAAACAAATGACTTGCTCCCAATGATTGAAAGGTAGCAGAAAAGCAAGGAATACATCACGTTGTGTGGTTTCATGTAAAGACTGACTCATGACACCAGTGTATCCTACAGAGAAGAACAGTTTGAAATCAGTGTTGAATTAAGTTGTGAAGAACAGTTTGAAATCAGTTTTGAATTAAGTTGTGTTTCCTACTAGTTGGCTGTGCAAACACCTCACACATGTTCACAACCAACAAAAAGGTGAGGAATATGAAGAAAACATGGTTATTTAGAACTCTATGTGAATACTTTCTAAAATGACATCTTTTGTCTATTTATACTTACTTTGGCTAAGAATGAGACCTTTTAAACGCTCTGTGTAGATAAACTCTCTATTTCATGTAGAAGGTGATTCAAACAAATGACTTGCTCCCAATGATTGAAAGGTAGCAGAATATGAAGGAATACATCACGTTGTGTGGTTTCATGTAAAGACTGACTATTGACAACAGTGTATGTTACAGAGAAGAACAGTTTGAAATCAGTGTTGAATTAAGTTGTGTTTCCCTACTAGTTGGCTGTGCAAACACCTTACACATGTTCACAACCAACAAAAAGCTGAGGAATATGAAGGAAAACATGGTTATTTAGAACTCTATGTGAATACTTTCTAAAATGACATCTTTTGTCTATTTTGACTTACTTTGGCTAAGAATGAGACCTTTTAAACGCTCTGTGTAGATAAACTCTCTATTTCATGTAGAAGGTGATTCAAACAAATGACTTGCTCCCAATGATTGAAAGGTAGCAGAATATGAAGGAATACATCACGTTGTGTGGTTTCATGTAAAGACTGACTCAAGACACCAGTGTGTCCTACAGAGAAGAACAGTTTGAAATCAGTGTTGAATTAAGTTGTGTTTCCCTACTAGTTGGCTGTGCAAACAACTCACACATGTTCACAACCAACAAAAAGCTGAGGAATATGAAGGAAAACATGGTTATTTAGAACTCTATGTGAATACTTTCTAAAATGACATCTTTTGTCTTTTATACTTACTTTGGCTAAGAATGAGACCTTTTAAAAGCTCTGTGTAGATAAACTCTCTATTTCATGTAGAAGGTGATTCAAACAAATGACTTGCTCACAATGATTGAAAGGTAGCAGAAAAGCAAGGAATACATCACGTTGTGTGGTTTCATGTAAAGACTGACTATTGACAACAGTGTATGTTACAGAGAAGAACAGTTTGAAATCAGTGTTGAATTAAGTTGTGTTTCCCTACTAGTTGGCTGTGCAAACACCTCACACATGTTCACAACCTACAAAAAGCTGAGGAATATGAAGGAAAAACATGGTTATTCAGAACCCTATGTGAATACTTTCTAAACTGACATCTTGTGTCTATTTTAACTTACTTTGGCTAAGAATGACACCTTTTAAAAGCTCTGTGTAGATAAACTCTCTATTTCATGTAGAAGGTGATTCAAACAAATGACTTGCTCCCAATGATTGAAAGGTAGCAGAATATGAAGAAAACCATCACGTTGTATGCTTTCATGTAAAGACTGACTCATGACACCAGTGTATCCTACAGAGAAGAACAGTTTGAAATCAGTGTTGAATTAAGTTGTGTTTCCCTACTAGTTGGCTGTGCAAACACCTCACACATGTTCACAACCAACAAAAAGCTGAGGAATATGAAGGAAAACATGGTTATTTAGAACTCTATGTGAATACTTTCTAAAATGACATCTTTTGTCTTTTATACTTACTTTGGCTAAGAATGAGACCTTTTAAACGCTCTGTGTAGATAAACTCTCTATTTCATGTAGAAGGTGATTCAAACAAATGACTTGCTCACAATGATTGAAAGGTAGCAGAATATGAAGGAATACATCGCCTTGTGTGCTTTCATGTAAAGACTGACTCAAGACACCAGTGTGTCCTACAGAGAAGAACAGTTTGAAATCAGTGTTGAATTAAGTTGTGTTTCCCTACTAGTTGGCTGTGCAAACACCTTACACATGTTCAAAGAACAGTTTGAAATCAGTTTTGAATTAAGTTGTGTTTCCCTACTAGTTGGCTGTGCAAACACCTCACACATGTTCACAACCAACAAAAAGCTGAGGAATATGAAGGAAAACATGGTTATTTAGAACTCTATGTGAATACTTTCTAAAATGACATCTTTTGTCTTTTTATACTTACTTTGGCTAAGAATGAGACCTTTAAAAGCTCTGTGTAGATAAACTCTCTATTTCATGTAGAAGGTGATTCAAACAAATGACTTGCTCCCAATGATTGAAAGGTAGCAGAAAAGCAAGGAATACATCACGTTGTGTGGTTTCATGTAAAGACTGACTATTGACAACAGTGTATGTTACAGAGAAGAACAGTTTGAAATCAGTGTTGAATTAAGTTGTGTTTCCCTACTAGTTGGCTGTGCAAACACCTCACACATGTTCACAACCAACAAAAAGCTGAGGAATATGAAGGAAAACATGGTTATTTAGAACTCTATGTGAATACTTTCTAAAATGACATCTTTTGTCTATTTTAACTTACTTTGGCTAAGAATGAGACCTTTTAAAAGCTCTGTGTAGATAAACTCTCTATTTCATGTAGAAGGTGATTCAAACAAATGACTTGCTCCCAATGATTGAAAGGTAGCAGAATATGAAGGAAAACATCACGTTGTGTGCTTTCATGTAAAGACTGACTCATGACACCAGTGTATCCTACAGAGAAGAACAGTTTGAAATCAGTGTTGAATTAAGTTGTGTTTTCCTACTAGTTGGCTTTGCAAACACCTCACACATGTTCACAACCAACAAAAAGCTGAGGAATATGTAGGAAAACATGGTTATTTAGAACTCTATGTGAATACTTTCTAAAATGACATCTTTTGTCTATTTATACTTACTTTGGCTAAGAATGAGACCTTTTAAACGCTCTGTGTAGATAAACTCTCTATTTCATGTAGAAGGTGATTCAAACAAATGACTTGCTCACAATGATTGAAAGGTAGCAGAATATGAAGGAATACATCACGTTGTGTGGTTTCATGTAAAGACTGACTATTGACACCAGTGTATGTTACAGAGAAGAACAGTTTGAAATCAGTGTTGAATTAAGTTGTGTTTCCCTACTAGTTGGCTGTGCAAACACGAATTAAGTTGTGTTTCCCTACTAGTTGGCTGTGCAAACACCTCACACATGTTCACAACCAACAAAAAGCTGAGGAATATGAAGGAAAACATGGTTATTTAGAACTCTATGTGAATACTTTCTAAAATGACATCTTTTGTCTATTTATACTTACTTTGGCTAAGAATGAGACCTTTTAAAAGCTCTGTGTAGATAAACTCTCTATTTCATGTAGAAGGTGATTCAAACAAATGACTTGCTCCCAATGATTGAAAGGTAGCAGAAAAGGAAGGAATACATCACGTTGTGTGGTTTCATGTAAAGACTGACTCATGACACCAGTGTATGTTACAGAGAAGAACAGTTTGAAATCAGTGTTGAATTAAGTTGTGTTTCCCTACTAGTTGGCTGTGCAAACACCTTACACATGTTCACAACCAACAAAAAGCTGAGGAATATGAAGGAAAACATGGTTATTTAGAACTCTATGTGAATACTTTCTAAAATGACATCTTTTGTCTATTTATACTTACTTTGGCTAAGAATGAGACCTTTTAAACCCTCTGTGTAGATAAACTCTCTATTTCATGTAGAAGGTGATTCAAACAAATGACTTGCTCCCAATGATTGAAAGGTAGCAGAATATGAAGGAATACATCACGTTGTGTGCTTTCATGTAAAGACTGACTCATGACACCAGTGTATGTTACAGAGAAGAACAGTTTGAAATCAGTGTTGAATTACACATGTTCAAAGAACAGTTTGAAATCAGTTTTGAATTAAGTTGTGTTTCCCTACTAGTTGGCTGTGCAAACACCTCACACATGTTCACAACCAACAAAAAGCTGAGGAATATGAAGGAAAACATGGTTATTTAGAACTCTATGTGAATACTTTCTAAAACGACATCTTTTGTCTATTTATACTTACTTTGGCTAAGAATGAGACCTTTTAAACGCTCTGTGTAGATAAACTCTCTATTTCATGTAGAAGGTGATTCAAACAAATGACTTGCTCCCAATGATTGAAAGGTAGCAGAATATGAAGGAATACATCACGTTGTGTGGTTTCATGTAAAGACTGACTCATGACACCAGTGTATGTTACAGAGAAGAACAGTTTGAAATCAGTGTTGAATTAAGTTGTGTTTCCCTACTAGTTGGCTGTGCAAACACCTTACACATGTTCACAACCAACAAAAAGCTGAGGAATATGAAGGAAAACATGGTTATTTAGAACTCTATGTGAATACTTTCTAAAATGACATCTTTTGTCTATTTATACTTACTTTGGCTAAGAATGAGACCTTTTAAACCCTCTGTGTAGATAAACTCTCTATTTCATGTAGAAGGTGATTCAAACAAATGACTTGCTCACAATGATTGAAAGGTAGCAGAATATGAAGGAATACATCACGTTGTGTGGTTTCATGTAAAGACTGACTCATGACACCAGTGTATCCTACAGAGAAGAACAGTTTGAAATCAGTGTTGAATTAAGTTGTGTTTCCCTACTAGTTGGCTGTGCAAACACCTTACACATGTTCACAACCAACAAAAAGCTGAGGAATATGAAGGAAAACATGGTTATTTAGAACTCTATGTGAATACTTTCTAAAATGACATCTTTTGTCTATTTATACTTACTTTGGCTAAGAATGAGACCTTTTAAACGCTCTGTGTAGATAAACTCTCTATTTCATGTAGAAGGTGATTCAAACAAATGACTTGCTCCCAATGATTGAAAGGTAGCAGAATATGAAGGAATACATCACGTTGTGTGGTTTCATGTAAAGACTGACTATTGACAACCAGTGTATGTTACAGAGAAGAACAGTTTGAAATCAGTGTTGAATTAAGTTGTGTTTCCCTACTAGTTGGCTGTGCAAACACCTCACACATGTTCACAACCAACAAAAAGCTGAGGAATATGAAGGAAAACATGGTTATTTAGAACTCTATGTGAATACTTTCTAAAATGACATCTTTTGTCTTTTTATACTTACTTTGGCTAAGAATGAGACCTTTTAAAAGCTCTGTGTAGATAAACTCTCTATTTCATGTAGAAGGTGATTCAAACAAATGACTTGCTCCCAATGATTGAAAGGTAGCAGAATATGAAGGAAACCATCACGTTGTATGCTTTCATGTAAAGACTGACTCATGACACCAGTGTATGTTACAGGGAAGAACAGTTTGAAATCAGTGTTGAATTAAGTTGTGTTTCCCTCTACTAGTTGGCTGTGCAAACACCTCACACATGTTCACAACCAACAAAAAGCTGAGGAATATGAAGGAAAACATGGTTATTTAGAACTCTATGTGAATACTTTCTAAAATGACATCTTTTGTCTTTTTATACTTACTTTGGCTAAGAATGAGACCTTTTAAAAGCTCTGTGTAGATAAACTCTCTATTTCATGTAGAAGGTAATTCAAACAAATGACTTGCTGCTCACAATGATTGAAAGGTAGCAGAATATGAAGGAATACATCACGTTGTGTGGTTTCATGTAAAGACTGACTATTGACACCAGTGTATCCTACAGAGAAGAACAGTTTGAAATCAGTGTTGAATTAAGTTGTGTTTCCCTACTAGTTGGCTGTGCAAACACCTCACACATGTTCACAACCAACAAAAAGCTGAGGAATATGAAGGAAAACATGGTTATTTAGAACTCTATGTGAATACTTTCTAAAATGACATCTTTTGTCTATTTATACTTACTTTGGCTAAGAATGAGACCTTTTAAAAGCTCTGTGTAGATAAACTCTCTATTTCATGTAGAAGGTGATTCAAACAAATGACTTGCTCCCAATGATTGAAAGGTAGCAGAATATGAAGGAATACATCACGTTGTATGCTTTCATGTAAAGACTGACTCATGACACCAGTGTATCCTACAGAGAAGAACAGTTTGAAATCAGTGTTGAATTAAGTTGTGTTTTCCTACTAGTTGGCTTTGCAAACACCTCACACATGTTCACAACCAACAAAAAGCTGAGGAATATGTAGAAAACATGGTTATTTAGAACTCTGTGAATACTTTCTAAAATGACATCTTTTGTCTTTTTTATACTTACTTTGGCTAAGAATGAGACCTTTTAAACGCTCTGTGTAGATAAACTCTCTATTTCATGTAGAAGGTGATTCAAACAAATGACTTGCTCACAATGATTGAAAGGTAGCAGAATATGAAGGAAAACATCACGTTGTGTGGTTTCATGTAAAGACTGACTCATGACACCAGTGTATCCTACAGAGAAGAACAGTTTGAAATCAGTGTTGAATTAAGTTGTGTTTCCTACTAGTTGGCTGTGCAAACACCTTACACATGTTCAAAGAACAGTTTGAAATCAGTTTTGAATTAAGTTGTGTTTCCCTACTAGTTGGCTGTGCAAACACCTCACACATGTTCACAACCAACAAAAAGCTGAGGAATATGAAGGAAAACATGGTTATTTAGAACTCTATGTGAATACTTTCTAAAATGACATCTTTTGTCTATTTATACTTACTTTGGCTAAGAATGAGACCTTTTAAACCCTCTGTGTAGATAAACTCTCTATTTCATGTAGAAGGTGATTCAAACAAATGACTTGCTCCCAATGATTGAAAGGTAGCAGAATATGAAGGAAAACATCACGTTGTGTGGTTTCATGTAAAGACTGACTCATGACACCAGTGTATGTTACAGAGAAGAACAGTTTGAAATCAGTGTTGAATTGTTGTGTTTCCTACTAGTTGGCTGTGCAAACACCTCACACATGTTCACAACCAACAAAAAGCTGAGGAATATGAAGGAAAACATGGTTATTTAGAACTCTATGTGAATACTTTCTAAAATGACATCTTTTGTCTATTTTACTTACTTTGGCTAAGAATGAGACCTTTTAAAACCTCTGTGTAGATAAACTCTCTATTTCATGTAGAAGGTGATTCAAACAAATGACTTGCTCACAATGATTGAAAGGTAGCAGAATATGAAGGAAAACATCACGTTGTGTGGTTTCATGTAAAGACTGACTCATGACACCAGTGTATCCTACAGAGAAGAACAGTTTGAAATCAGTGTTGAATTAAGTTGTGTTTTCCTACTAGTTGGCTGTGCAAACACCTTATACATGTTCACAACCAACAAAAAGCTGAGGAATATGAAGGAAAACATGGTTATTTAGAACTCTATGTGAATACTTTCTAAAATGACATCTTTTGTCTATTTATACTTACTTTGGCTAAGAATGAGACCTTTTAAACGCTCTGTGTAGATAAACTCTCTATTTCATGTAGAAGGTGATTCAAACAAATGACTTGCTCACAATGATTGAAAGGTAGCAGAATATGAAGGAATACATCACGTTGTGTGGTTTCATGTAAAGACTGACTATTGACAACAGTGTATGTTACAGAGAAGAACAGTTTGAAATCAGTGTTGAATTAAGTTGTGAATTGTTGTGTTTCCCTACTAGTTGGCTGTGCAAACACCTCACACATGTTCACAACCAACAAAAAGCTGAGGAATATGAAGGAAAACATGGTTATTTAGAACTCTATGTGAATACTTTCTAAAATGACATCTTTTGTCTATTTATACTTACTTTGGCTAAGAATGAGACCCTTTAAATACTCTGTGTAGATAAACTCTCTATTTCATGTAGAAGGTGATTCAAACAAATGACTTGCTCCCAATGATTGAAAGGTAGCAGAATATGAAGGAATACATCACGTTGTGTGGTTTCATGTAAAGACTGACTATTGACACCAGTGTATGTTACAGAGAAGAACAGTTTGAAATCAGTGTTGAATTAAGTTGTGTTTCCCTACTAGTTGGCTGTGCAAACACCTTACACATGTTCACAACCAACAAAAAGCTGAGGAATATGAAGGAAAACATGGTTATTTAGAACTCTATGTGAATACTTTCTAAAATGACATCTTTTGTCTATTTATACTTACTTTGGCTAAGAATGAGACCTTTTAAACCCTCTGTGTAGATAAACTCTCTATTTCATGTAGAAGGTGATTCAAACAAATGACTTGCTCACAATGATTGAAAGGTAGCAGAATATGAAGGAATACATCACGTTGTGTGGTTTCATGTAAAGACTGACTCATGACACCAGTGTATGTTACAGAGAAGAACAGTTTGAAATCAGTGTTGAATTAAGTTGTGTTTCCTACTAGTTGGCTGTGCAAACACCTTATACATGTTCACAACCAACAAAAAGCTGAGGAATATGAAGGAAAACATGTTTATTTAGAACTCTATGTGAATACTTTCTAAACTGACATCTTGTGTCTATTTTGACTTACTTTGGCTAAGAATGAGACCTTTTAAATGCTCTGTGTAGATAAACTCTCTATTTCATGTAGAAGGTGATTCAAACAAATGACTTGCTCCCAATGATTGAAAGGTAGCAGAATATGAAGGAATACATCACGTTGTGTGGTTTCATGTAAAGATTCACTCATGACACCAGTGTATGTTACAGAGAAGAACAGTTTGAAATCAGTGTTGAATTAAGTTGTGTTTCCCTACTAGTTGGCTGTGCAAACACCTCACACATGTTCACAACCAACAAAAAGCTGAGGAATATGAAGGAAAACATGGTTATTTAGAACTCTATGTGAATACTTTCTAAAATGACATCTTTTGTCTATTTATACTTACTTTGGCTAAGAATGAGACCTTTTAAATGCTCTGTGTAGATAAACTCTCTATTTCATGTAGAAGGTGATTCAAACAAATGACTTGCTCACAATGATTGAAAGGTAGCAGAATATGAAGGAATACATCACGTTGTATGCTTTCATGTAAAGACTGACTCATGACACCAGTGTATCCTACAGAGAAGAACAGTTTGAAATCAGTGTTGAATTAAGTTGTGTTTTCCTGCTAGTTGGCTTTGCAAACTCCTTACACATGTTCACAACCAACAAAAAGCTGAGGAATATGAAGGAAAACATGGTTATTTAGAACTCTATGTGAATACTTTCTAAAATGACATCTTTTGTCTATTTATACTTACTTTGGCTAAGAATGAGACCTTTTAAACACTCTGTGTAGATAAACTCTATTTCATGTAGAAGGTGATTCAAACAAATGACTTGCTCACAATGATTGAAAGGTAGCAGAATATGAAGGAATACATCACGTTGTGTGGTTTCATGTAAAGACTGACTATTGACAACAGTGTATGTTACAGAGAAGAACAGTTTGAAATCAGTGTTGAATTAAGTTGTGTTTCCCTACTAGTTGGCTGTGCAAACACCTCACACATGTTCACAACCAACAAAAAGCTGAGGAATATGAAGGAAAACATGGTTATTTAGAACTCTATGTGAATACTTTCTAAAATGACATCTTTTGTCTATTTATACTTACTTTGGCTAAGAATGAGACCTTTTAAAAGCTCTGTGTAGATAAACTCTCTATTTCATGTAGAAGGTGATTCAAACAAATGACTTGCTCACAATGATTGAAAGGTAGCAGAATATGAAGGAAAACATCACGTTGTGTGGTTTCATGTAAAGACTGACTATTGACAACAGTGTATGTTACAGAGAAGAACAGTTTGAAATCAGTGTTGAATTAAGTTGTGTTTCCCTACTAGTTGGCTGTGCAAACACCTTACACATGTTCAAAGAACAGTTTGAAATCAGTTTTGAATTAAGTTGTGTTTCCCTACTAGTTGGCTGTGCAAACACCTCACACATGTTCACAACCAACAAAAAGCTGAGGAATATGAAGGAAAACATGGTTATTTAGAACTCTATGTGAATACTTTCTAAAATGACATCTTTTGTCTTTTTATACTTACTTTGGCTAAGAATGAGACCTTTTAAAAGCTCTGTGTAGATAAACTCTCTATTTCATGTAGAAGGTGATTCAAACAAATGACTTGCTCACAATGATTGAAAGGTAGCAGAATATGAAGGAATACATCACGTTGTGTGGTTTCATGTAAAGACTGACTCATGACACCAGTGTATCCTACAGAGAAGAACAGTTTGAAATCAGTGTTGAATTAAGTTGTGTTTCCCTACTAGTTGGCTGTGCAAACACCTCACACATGTTCACAACCAACAAAAAGCTGAGGAATATGAAGGAAAACATGGTTATTTAGAACTCTATGTGAATACTTTCTAAAATGACATCTTTTGTCTTTTTATACTTACTTTGGCTAAGAATGAGACCTTTTAAAAGCTCTGTGTAGATAAACTCTCTATTTCATGTAGAAGGTGATTCAAACAAATGACTTGCTCACAATGATTGAAAGGTAGCAGAATAAGCAAGGAATACATCACGTTGTGTGGTTTCATGTAAAGACTGACTATTGACAACAGTGTATGTTACAGAGAAGAACAGTTTGAAATCAGTGTTGAATTAAGTTGTGTTTTCCTGCTAGTTGGCTTTGCCAAATCCTTATACATGTTCACAACCAACAAAAAGCTGAGGAATATGAAGAAAACATGGTTATTCAGAACTCTATGTGAATACTTTCTAAAATGACATCTTGTGTCTATTTTGACTTACTTTGGCTTAGAATGAGACCTTTTAAACGCTCTGTGTAGATAAACTCTATTTCATGTAGAAGGTGATTCAAACAAATGACTTGCTCACAATGATTGAAAGGTAGCAGAATATGAAGGAATACATCGCCTTGTGTGGTTTCATGTAAAGATTGACTCAAGACACCAGTGTGTCCTACAGAGAAGAACAGTTTGAAATCAGTGTTGAATTAAGTTGTGTTTCCCTACTAGTTGGCTGTGCAAACAACTCACACATGTTCACAACCAACAAAAACCTGAGGAATATGAAGGAAAACATGGTTATTTAGAACTCTATGTGAATACTTTCTAAAATGACATCTTTTGTCTTTTTATACTTACTTTGGCTAAGAATGAGACCTTTTAAAAGCTCTGTGTAGATAAACTCTCTATTTCATGTAGAAGGTGATTCAAACAAATGACTTGCTCCCAATGATTGAAAGGTAGCAGAATATGAAGGAAACCATCACGTTGTATGCTTTCATGTAAAGACTGACTCATGACACCAGTGTATCCTACAGAGAAGAACAGTTTGAAATCAGTGTTGAATTAAGTTGTGTTTCCCTACTAGTTGGCTGTGCAAACACCTCACACATGTTCACAACCAACAAAAAGCTGAGGAATATGAAGGAAAACATGGTTATTTAGAACTCTATGTGAATACTTTCTAAAATGACATCTTTTGTCTTTTTATACTTACTTTGGCTAAGAATGAGACCTTTTAAAAGCTCTGTGTAGATAAACTCTCTATTTCATGTAGAAGGTGATTCAAACAAATGACTTGCTCCCAATGATTGAAAGGTAGCAGAATATGAAGGAAAACATCACGTTGTATGCTTTCATGTAAAGACTGACTATTGACAACAGTGTATGTTACAGAGAAGAACAGTTTGAAATCAGTGTTGAATTAAGTTGTGTTTTCCTACTAGTTGGCTGTGCAAACACCTCACACATGTTCACAACCAACAAAAAGCTGAGGAATATGAAGGAAAACATGGTTATTTAGAAAACTATGTGAATACTTTCTAAAATGACATCTTTTGTCTATTTATACTTACTTTGGCTAAGAATGAGACCTTTAAACCCTCTGTGTAGATAAACTCTCTATTTCATGTAGAAGGTGATTCAAACAAATGACTTGCTCCCAATGATTGAAAGGTAGCAGAATATGAAGGAAACCATCACGTTGTATGCTTTCATGTAAAGACTGACTCATGACACCAGTGTATCCTACAGAGAAGAACAGTTTGAAATCAGTGTTGAATTAAGTTGTGTTTCCTACTAGTTGGCTGTGCAAACACCTTACACATGTTCGTTGTGTTTTCCTGCTAGTTGGCTGTGCAAACAACTCACACATGTTCACAACCAACAAAAAGCTGAGGAATATGAAGGAAAACATGGTTATTTAGAACTCTATGTGAATACTTTCTAAAATGACATCTTTTGTCTTTTTATACTTACTTTGGCTAAGAATGAGACCTTTTAAACGCTCTGTGTAGATAAACTCTCTATTTCATGTAGAAGGTGATTCAAACAAATGACTTGCTCACAATGATTGAAAGGTAGCAGAATATGAAGGAATACATCGCCTTGTGTGGTTTCATGTAAAGATTGACTCAAGACACCAGTGTATCCTACAGAGAAGAACAGTTTGAAATCAGTGTTGAATTGTTGTGTTTCCCTACTAGTTGGCTGTGCAAAAAATCAGTTTTGAATTAAGTTGTGTTTCCCTACTAGTTGGCTGTGCAAACACCTCACACATGTTCACAACCAACAAAAAGCTGAGGAATATGAAGGAAAACATGGTTATTTAGAACTCTATGTGAATACTTTCTAAAATGACATCTTTTGTCTATTTATACTTACTTTGGCTAAGAATGAGACCTTTTAAACCCTCTGTGTAGATAAACTCTCTATTTCATGTAGAAGGTGATTCAAACAAATGACTTGCTCCCAATGATTGAAAGGTAGCAGAATATGAAGGAAACCATCACGTTGTATGCTTTCATGTAAAGACTGACTCATGACACCAGTGTATCCTACAGAGAAGAACAGTTTGAAATCAGTGTTGAATTAAGTTGTGTTTCTACTAGTTGGCTGTGCAAACATTGTGTTTCCCTACTAGTTGGCTGTGCAAACAACTCACACATGTTCACAACCAACAAAAACCTGAGGAATATGAAGGAAAACATGGTTATTTAGAACTCTATGTGAATACTTTCTAAAATGACATCTTTTGTCTTTTTATACTTACTTTGGCTAAGAATGAGACCTTTTAAAAGCTCTGTGTAGATAAACTCTCTATTTCATGTAGAAGGTGATTCAAACAAATGACTTGCTCCCAATGATTGAAAGGTAGCAGAAAAGCAAGGAATACATCACGTTGTGTGGTTTCATGTAAAGACTGACTATTGACAACAGTGTATGTTACAGAGAAGAACAGTTTGAAATCAGTGTTGAATTAAGTTGTGTTTCCCTACTAGTTGGCTGTGCAAACACCTCACACATGTTCACAACCTACAAAAAGCTGAGGAAATTGAAGGAAAAACATGGTTATTCAGAACCCTATGTGAATACTTTCTAAACTGACATCTTGTGTCTATTTTAACTTACTTTGGCTAAGAATGACACCTTTAAAAGCTCTGTGTAGATAAACTCTCTATTTCATGTAGAAGGTGATTCAAACAAATGACTTGCTCCCAATGATTGAAAGGTAGCAGAATATGAAGAAAACCATCACGTTGTATGCTTTCATGTAAAGACTGACTCATGACACCAGTGTATCCTACAGAGAAGAACAGTTTGAAATCAGTGTTGAATTGTTGTGTTTCCCTACTAGTTGGCTGTGCAAACACCTCACACATGTTCACAACCAACAAAAAGCTGAGGAATATGAAGGAAAACATGGTTATTTAGAACTCTATGTGAAAACTTTCTAAAATGACATCTTTTGTCTATTTATACTTACTTTGGCTAAGAATGAGACCTTTAAACGCTCTGTGTAGATAAACTCTCTATTTCATGTAGAAGGTGATTCAAACAAATGACTTGCTCACAATGATTGAAAGGTAGCAGAATATGAAGGAATACATCGCCTTGTGTGGTTTCATGTAAAGATTGACTCAAGACACCAGTGTGTCCTACAGAGAAGAACAGTTTGAAATCAGTGTTGAATTAAGTTGTGTTTCCCTACTAGTTGGCTGTGCAAACACCTTACACATGTTCAAAGAACAGTTTGAAATCAGTTTTGAATTAAGTTGTGTTTCCCTACTAGTTGGCTGTGCAAACACCTCACACATGTTCACAACCAACAAAAAGCTGAGGAATATGAAGGAAAACATGGTTATTTAGAACTCTATGTGAATACTTTCTAAAATGACATCTTTTGTCTATTTATACTTACTTTGGCTAAGAATGAGACCTTTTAAACCCTCTGTGTAGATAAACTCTCTATTTCATGTAGAAGGTGATTCAAACAAATGACTTGCTCACAATGATTGAAAGGTAGCAGAAAAGCAAGGAATACATCACGTTGTGTGGTTTCATGTAAAGACTGACTCATGACACCAGTGTATGTTACAGAGAAGAACAGTTTGAAATCAGTGTTGAATTAAGTTGTGTTTCCCTACTAGTTGGCTGTGCAAACACCTCACACATGTTCACAACCAACAAAAAGCTGAGGAATATGAAGGAAAACATGGTTATTTAGAACTCTATGTGAATACTTTCTAAAATGACATCTTTTGTCTATTTATACTTACTTTGGCTAAGAATGAGACCTTTTAAAAGCTCTGTGTAGATAAACTCTCTATTTCATGTAGAAGGTGATTCAAACAAATGACTTGCTCACAATGATTGAAAGGTAGCAGAATATGAAGGAAAACATCACGTTGTGTGGTTTCATGTAAAGACTGACTCATGACACCAGTGTATCCTACAGAGAAGAACAGTTTGAAATCAGTGTTGAATTAAGTTGTGTTTTCCTGCTAGTTGGCTGTGCAAACACCTCACACATGTTCACAACCAACAAAAAGCTGAGGAATATGAAGGAAAACATGGTTATTTAGAAAACTATGTGAATACTTTCTAAAATGACATCTTTTGTCTATTTATACTTACTTTGGCTAAGAATGAGACCTTTTAAACCCTCTGTGTAGATAAACTCTATTTCATGTAGAAGGTGATTCAAACAAATGACTTGCTCACAATGATTGAAAGGTAGCAGAATATGAAGGAATACATCACGTTGTGTGGTTTCATGTAAAGACTGACTATTGACAACAGTGTATGTTACAGAGAAGAACAGTTTGAAATCAGTGTTGAATTAAGTTGTGTTTCCCTACTAGTTGGCGTTGTGTTTCCCTACTAGTTGGCTGTGCAAACACCTTACACATGTTCACAACCAACAAAAAGCTGAGGAATATGAAGGAAAACATGGTTATTTAGAACTCTATGTGAATACTTTCTAAAATGACATCTTTTGTCTATTTATACTTACTTTGGCTAAGAATGAGACCTTTTAAACACTCTGTGTAGATAAACTCTCTATTTCATGTAGAAGGTGATTCAAACAAATGACTTGCTCAATGATTGAAAGGTAGCAGAATATGAAGGAATACATCACGTTGTGTGGTTTCATGTAAAGACTGACTCATGACACCAGTGTATGTTACAGAGAAGAACAGTTTGAAATCAGTGTTGAATTAAGTTGTGTTTTCCTGCTAGTTGGCTTTGCAAACACCTTACACATGTTCACAACCAACAAAAGCTGAGGAATATGAAGGAAAACATGGTTATTCAGAACTCTATGTGAATACTTTCTAAACTGACATCTTTTGTCTATTTTGACTTACTTTGGCTTAGAATGAGACCTTTAAACGCTCTGTGTAGATAAACTCTCTATTTCATGTAGAAGGTGATTCAAACAAATGACTTGCTCACAATGATTGAAAGGTAGCAGAATATGAAGGAATACATCGCGTTGTGTGGTTTCATGTAAAGATTCACTCATGACACCAGTGTATGTTACAGAGAAGAACAGTTTGAAATCAGTGTTGAATTAAGTTGTGTTTCCCTACTAGTTGGCTGTGCAAACACCTCACACATGTTCACAACCAACAAAAAGCTGAGGAATATGAAGGAAAACATGGTTATTTAGAACTCTATGTGAATACTTTCTAAAATGACATCTTTTGTCTATTTATACTTACTTTGGCTAAGAATGAGACCTTTTAAACGCTCTGTGTAGATAAACTCTCTATTTCATGTAGAAGGTGATTCAAACAAATGACTTGCTCACAATGATTGAAAGGTAGCAGAATATGAAGGAATACATCACGTTGTGTGGTTTCATGTAAAGACTGACTATTGACACCAGTGTATGTTACAGAGAAGAACAGTTTGAAATCAGTGTTGAATTAAGTTGTGTTTCCTACTAGTTGGCTGTGCAAACACCTCACACATGTTCACAACCAACAAAAAGCTGAGGAATATGAAGGAAAACATGGTTATTTAGAACTATATGTGAATACTTTCTAAAATGACATCTTTTGTCTTTTCATACTTACTTTGGCTAAGAATGAGACCTTTAAATGCTCTGTGTAGATAAACTCTCTATTTCATGTAGAAGGTGATTCAAACAAATGACTTGCTCACAATGATTGAAAGGTAGCAGAATATGAAGGAAAACATCACGTTGTATGCTTTCATGTAAAGACTGACTCATGACACCAGTGTATCCTACAGAGAAGAACAGTTTGAAATCAGTGTTGAATTAAGTTGTGTTTTCCTACTAGTTGGCTTTGCAAAATCCTTATACACATGTTCACAACCAACAAAAAGCTGAGGAATATGAAGGAAAACATGGTTATTTAGAACTCTATGTGAATACTTTCTAAACTGACATCTTTTGTCTATTTATACTTACTTTGGCTAAGACTGAGACCTTTTAAACGCTCTGTGTAGATAAACTCTATTTCATGTAGAAGGTGATTCAAACAAATGACTTGCTCACAATGATTGAAAGGTAGCAGAATATGAAGGAATACATCACGTTGTGTGGTTTCATGTAAAGACTGACTCATGACACCAGTGTGTCCTACAGAGAAGAACAGTTTGAAATCAGTGTTGAATTAAGTTGTGTTTCCCTGCTAGTTGGCTGTGCAAACAACTCACACATGTTCACAACCAACAAAAAGCTGAGGAATATGAAGGAAAACATGGTTATTTAGAACTCTATGTGAATACTTTCTAAAATGACATCTTTTGTCTTTTTATACTTACTTTGGCTAAGAATGAGACCTTTAAAAGCTCTGTGTAGATAAACTCTCTATTTCATGTAGAAGGTGATTCAAACAAATGACTTGCTCACAATGATTGAAAGGTAGCAGAATATGAAGGAATACATCACGTTGTGTGGTTTCATGTAAAGACTGACTATTGACAACAGTGTATGTTACAGAGAAGAACAGTTTGAAATCAGTGTTGAATTAAGTTGTGTTTTCCTGCTAGTTGGCTTTGCAAACTCTCACACATGTTCACAACCAACAAAAAGCTGAGGAATATGAAGGAAAACATGGTTATTTAGAACTCTATGTGAATACTTTCTAAAATGACATCTTTTGTCTATTTTGACTTACTTTGGCTTAGAATGAGACCTTTAAACGCTCTGTGTAGATAAACTCTCTATTTCATGTAGAAGGTGATTCAAACAAATGACTTGCTCACAATGATTGAAAGGTAGCAGAATATGAAGGAATACATCACGTTGTGTGGTTTCATGTAAAGACTGACTCAAGACACCAGTGTGTCCTACAGAGAAGAACAGTTTGAAATCAGTGTTGAATTAAGTTGTGTTTTCCTGCTAGTTGGCTGTGCAAACAACTCACACATATTCACAACCAACAAAAAGCTGAGGAATATGAAGGAAAACATGGTTATTTAGAACTCTATGTGAATACTTTCTAAAATGACATCTTTTGTCTTTTATACTTACTTTGGCTAAGAATGAGACCTTTTAAAAGCTCTGTGTAGATAAACTCTCTATTTCATGTAGAAGGTGATTCAAACAAATGACTTGCTCCCAATGATTGAAAGGTAGCAGAATATGAAGGAATACATCACGTTGTGTGGTTTCATGTAAAGACTGACTATTGACAACAGTGTATCCTACAGAGAAGAACAGTTTGAAATCAGTGTTGAATTAAGTTGTGTTTCCTACTAGTTGGCTGTGCAAACACCTCACACATGTTCACAACCAACAAAAAGCTGAGGAATATGAAGGAAAACATGGTTATTTAGAACTCTATGTGAATACTTTCTAAAATGACATCTTTTGTCTTTTTATACTTACTTTGGCTAAGAATGAGACCTTTAAAAGCTCTGTGTAGATAAACTCTATTTCATGTAGAAGGTGATTCAAACAAATGACTTGCTCCCAATGATTGAAAGGTAGCAGAATATGAAGGAAAACATCACGTTGTATGCTTTCATGTAAAGACTGACTATTGACAACAGTGTATGTTACAGAGAAGAACAGTTTGAAATCAGTGTTGAATTAAGTTGTGTTTCCCTACTAGTTGGCTGTGCAAACACCTCACACATGTTCACAACCAACAAAAAGCTGAGGAATATGAAGGAAAACATGGTTATTTAGAACTCTATGTGAATACTTTCTAAAATGACATCTTTTGTCTATTTATACTTACTTTGGCTAAGAATGAGACCCTTTAAACCCTCTGTAGATAAACTCTATTTCATGTAGAAGGTGATTCAAACAAATGACTTGCTCCCAATGATTGAAAGGTAGCAGAATATGAAGGAATACATCACGTTGTGTGGTTTCATGTAAAGACTGACTCATGACACCAGTGTATCCTACAGAGAAGAACAGTTTGAAATCAGTGTTGAATTAAGTTGTGTTTTCCTGCTAGTTGGCTGTGCAAAATCCTTATACATGTTCACAACCAACAAAAAGCTGAGGAATATGAAGGAAAACATGGTTATTTAGAACTCTATGTGAATACTTTCTAAAATGACATCTTTTGTCTATTTATACTTACTTTGGCTAAGAATGAGACCTTTTAAACTCTCTGTGTAGATAAACTCTCTATTTCATGTAGAAGGTGATTCAAACAAATGACTTGCTCACAATGATTGAAAGGTAGCAGAATATGAAGGAATACATCACGTTGTGTGTTTTCATGTAAAGACTGACTATTGACAACAGTGTATGTTACAGAGAAGAACAGTTTGAAATCAGTGTTGAATTAAGTTGTGTTTCCCTACTAGTTGGCTGTGCAAACACCTCACACATGTTCACAACCAACAAAAAGCTGAGGAATATGAAGGAAAACATGGTTATTTAGAACTCTATGTGAATACTTTCTAAAATGACATCTTTTGTCTATTTATACTTACTTTGGCTAAGAATGAGACCTTTAAACGCTCTGTGTAGATAAACTCTCTATTTCATGTAGAAGGTGATTCAAACAAATGACTTGCTCACAATGATTGAAAGGTAGCAGAATATGAAGGAATACATCACGTTGTGTGGTTTCATGTAAAGACTGACTATTGACAACAGTGTATGTTACAGAGAAGAACAGTTTGAAATCAGTGTTGAATTAAGTTGTGTTTTACTAGTTGGCTGTGCAAACACTAGTTGGCTGTGCAAACACCTCACACATGTTCACAACCAACAAAAAGCTGAGGAATATGAAGGAAAACATGGTTATTTAGAACTCTATGTGAATACTTTCTAAAATGACATCTTTTGTCTATTTTACTTACTTTGGCTAAGAATGAGACCTTTTAAACGCTCTGTGTAGATAAACTCTCTATTTCATGTAGAAGGTGATTCAAACAAATGACTTGCTCACAATGATTGAAAGGTAGCAGAATATGAAGGAATACATCACGTTGTGTGGGTTCATGTAAAGACTGACTATTGACAACAGTGTATGTTACAGAGAAGAACAGTTTGAAATCAGTGTTGAATTGTTGTGTTTCCTACTAGTTGGCTGTGCAAACACTCACACATGTTCACAACCAACAAAAAGCTGAGGAATATGAAGGAAAACATGGTTATTTAGAACTCTATGTGAATACTTTCTAAAATGACATCTTTTGTCTTTTTATACTTACTTTGGCTAAGAATGAGACCTGTTAAAAGCTCTGTGTAGATAAACTCTCTATTTCATGTAGAAGGTGATTCAAACAAATGACTTGCTCCCAATGATTGAAAGGTAGCAGAATATGAAGGAATACATCACGTTGTGTGGTTTCATGTAAAGACTGACTATTGACAACAGTGTATGTTACAGAGAAGAACAGTTTGAAATCAGTGTTGAATTAAGTTGTGTTTCCCTACTAGTTGGCTGTGCAAACACCTTACACATGTTCACAACCAACAAAAAGCTGAGGAATATGAAGGAAAACATGGTTATTTAGAACTCTATGTGAATACTTTCTAAAATGACATCTTTTGTCTATTTATACTTACTTTTGGCTAAGAATGAGACCTTTAAACGCTCTGTGTAGATAAACTCTCTATTTCATGTAGAAGGTGATTCAAACAAATGACTTGCTCCCAATGATTGAAAGGTAGCAGAATATGAAGGAATACATCACGTTGTGTGGTTTCATGTAAAGACTGACTATTGACACCAGTGTATGTTACAGAGAAGAACAGTTTGAAATCAGTGTTGAATTGTTGTGTTTCCCTACTAGTTGGCTGTGCAAACACCTCACACATGTTCACAACCAACAAAAAGCTGAGGAATATGAAGGAAAACATGGTTATTTAGAACTCTATGTGAATACTTTCTAAAATGACATCTTTTGTCTTTTTATACTTACTTTGGCTAAGAATGAGACCTTTTAAAAGCTCTGTGTAGATAAACTCTCTATTTCATGTAGAAGGTGATTCAAACAAATGACTTGCTCACAATGATTGAAAGGTAGCAGAATATGAAGGAATACATCACGTTGTGTGGTTTCATGTAAAGACTGACTATTGACAACAGTGTATGTTACAGAGAAGAACAGTTTGAAATCAGTGTTGAATTAAGTTGTGTTTCCCTACTAGTTGGCTGTGCAAACACCTCACACATGTTCACAACCTACAAAAAGCTGAGGAAATTGAAGGAAAACATGGTTATTCAGAACCCTATGTGAATACTTTCTAAACTGACATCTTGTGTCTATTTTAACTTACTTTGGCTAAGAATGACACCTTTTAAAAGCTCTGTGTAGATAAACTCTATTTCATGTAGAAGGTGATTCAAACAAATGACTTGCTCCCAATGATTGAAAGGTAGCAGAATATGAAGAAAACCATCACGTTGTATGCTTTCATGTAAAGACTGACTCATGACACCAGTGTATCCTACAGAGAAGAACAGTTTGAAATCAGTGTTGAATTAAGTTGTGTTTTCCTGCTAGTTGGCTGTGCAAACACCTCACACATGTTCACAACCAACAAAAAGCTGAGGAATATGAAGGAAAACATGGTTATTTAGAACTCTATGTGAATACTTTCTAAAATGACATCTTTTGTCTTTTTATACTTACTTTGGCTAAGAATGAGACCTTTTAAACGCTCTGTGTAGATAAACTCTCTATTTCATGTAGAAGGTGATTCAAACAAATGACTTGCTCCCAATGATTGAAAGGTAGCAGAATATGAAGGAAAACATCACGTTGTGTGGTTTCATGTAAAGACTGACTCATGACACCAGTGTATCCTACAGAGAAGAACAGTTTGAAATCAGTGTTGAATTATGTTGTGTTTTCCTGCTAGTTGGCTGTGCAAACACCTCACACATGTTCACAACCAACAAAAAGCTGAGGAATATGAAGGAAAACATGGTTATTTAGAACTCTAAGTGAATACTTTCTAAAATGACATCTTTTGTCTATTTATACTTACTTTGGCTAAGAATGAGACCTTTTAAACCCTCTGTGTAGATAAACTCTCTATTTCATGTAGAAGGTGATTCAAACAAATGACTTGCTCACAATGATTGAAAGGTAGCAGAATAGCAAGGAATACATCACGTTGTGTGGTTTCATGTAAAGACTGACTCATGACACCAGTGTATGTTACAGAGAAGAACAGTTTGAAATCAGTGTTGAATTAAGTTGTGTTTCCTACTAGTTGGCTGTGCAAACACCTCACACATGTTCACAACCAACAAAAAGCTGAGGAATATGAAGGAAAACATGGTTATTTAGAACTCTATGTGAATACTTTCTAAAATGACATCTTTTGTCTTTTTATACTTACTTTGGCTAAGAATGAGACCTTTTAAAAGCTCTGTGTAGATAAAACTCTCTATTTCATGTAGAAGGTGATTCAAACAAATGACTTGCTCCCAATGATTGAAAGGTAGCAGAAAAGGAAGGAATACATCACGTTGTGTGGTTTCATGTAAAGACTGACTATTGACAACAGTGTATGTTACAGAGAAGAACAGTTTGAAATCAGTGTTGAATTAAGTTGTGTTTCCCTACTAGTTGGCTGTGCAAACACCTCACACATGTTCACAACCAACAAAAAGCTGAGGAATATGAAGGAAAACATGGTTATTTAGAACTCTATGTGAATACTTTCTAAAATGACATCTTTTGTCTATTTATACTTACTTTGGCTAAGAATGAGACCTTTAAACCCTCTGTAGATAAACTCTCTATTTCATGTAGAAGGTGATTCAAACAAATGACTTGCTCCCAATGATTGAAAGGTAGCAGAATATGAAGGAAACCATCACGTTGTATGCTTTCATGTAAAGACTGACTCATGACACCAGTGTATCCTACAGAGAAGAACAGTTTGAAATCAGTGTTGAATTAAGTTGTGTTTTTCCTGCTAGTTGGCTTTGCCAAATCCTTATACATGTTCACAACCAACAAAAAGCTGAGGAATATGAAGGAAAACATGGTTATTTAGAACTCTAAAATGAATACTTTCTAAAATGACATCTTTTGTCTATTTATACTTGCTTTGGCTAAGAATGAGACCTTTTAAATGCTCTGTGTAGATAAACTCTCTATTTCATGTAGAAGGTGATTCAAACAAATGACTTGCTCCCAATGATTGAAAGGTAGCAGAATATGAAGGAATACATCACGTTGTGTGGTTTCATGTAAAGACTGACTATTGACAACAGTGTATGTTACAGAGAAGAACAGTTTGAAATCAGTGTTGAATTAAGTTGTGTTTCCCTACTAGTTGGCTGTGCAAACACCTTACACATGTTCACAACCAACAAAAAGCTGAGGAATATGAAGGAAAACATGGTTATTTAGAACTCTATTTGAATACTTTCTAAAACGACATCTTTTGTCTCTTTTATACATACTTTGGCTAAGAATGAGACCTTTAAACGCTCTGTGTAGATAAACTCTCTATTTCATGTAGAAGGTGATTCAAACAAATGACTTGCTCACAATGATTGAAAGGTAGCAGAATATGAAGGAAAACATCACGTTGTGTGGTTTCATGTAAAGACTGACTCATGACACCAGTGTATCCTACAGAGAAGAACAGTTTGAAATCAGTGTTGAATTAAGTTGTGTTTTCCTACTAGTTGGCTTTGCAAACTCCTTACACATGTTCACAACCAACAAAAAGCTGAGGAATATGAAGGAAAACATGGTTATTCAGAACTCTATGTGAATACTTTCTAAAACTGACATCTTGTGTCTATTTTGACTTACTTTGGCTTAGAATGAGACCTTTTAAACGCTCTGTGTAGATAAACTCTCTATTTCATGTAGAAGGTGATTCAAACAAATGACTTGCTCACAATGATTGAAAGGTAGCAGAATATGAAGGAATACATCGCCTTGTGTGGTTTCATGTAAAGATTGACTCAAGACACCAGTGTGTCCTACAGAGAAGAACAGTTTGAAATCAGTGTTGAATTAAGTTGTGTTTCCCTACTAGTTGGCTGTGCAAACAACTCACACATGTTCACAACCAAAAAAAAACCTGAGGAATATGAAGGAAAACATGGTTATTTAGAACTCTATGTGAATACTTTCTAAAATGACATCTTTTGTCTTTTTATACTTACTTTGGCTAAGAATGAGACCTTTTAAAAGCTCTGTGTAGATAAACTCTATTTCATGTAGAAGGTGATTCAAACAAATGACTTGCTCACAATGATTGAAAGGTAGCAGAATATGAAGGAATACATCACGTTGTGTGGTTTCATGTAAAGACTGACTATTGACAACAGTGTGTCCTACAGAGAAGAACAGTTTGAAATCAGTGTTGAATTAAGTTGTGTTTCCCTACTAGTTGGCTGTGCAAACAACTCACACATGTTCACAACCAACAAAAAGCTGAGGAATATGAAGGAAAACATGGTTATTTAGAACTCTATGTGAATACTTTCTAAAATGACATCTTTTGTCTTTTTATACTTACTTTGGCTAAGAATGAGACCTTTTAAAAGCTCTGTGTAGATAAACTCTCTATTTCATGTAGAAGGTAATTCAAACAAATGACTTGCTCACAATGATTGAAAGGTAGCAGAAAAGCAAGGAATACATCACGTTGTGTGGTTTCATGTAAAGACTGACTATTGACACCAGTGTATCCTACAGAGAAGAACAGTTTGAAATCAGTGTTGAATTAAGTTGTGTTTCCCTACTAGTTGGCTGTGCAAACACCTCACACATGTTCACAACCAACAAAAAGCTGAGGAATATGAAGGAAAACATGGTTATTTAGAACTCTATGTGAATACTTTCTAAAATGACATCTTTTGTCTATTTATACTTACTTTGGCTAAGAATGAGACCTTTTAAACCCTCTGTGTAGATAAACTCTCTATTTCATGTAGAAGGTGATTCAAACAAATGACTTGCTCCCAATGATTGAAAGGTAGCAGAATATGAAGGAAACCATCACGTTGTATGCTTTCATGTAAAGACTGACCTATTGACACCAGTGTATCCTACAGAGAAGAACAGTTTGAAATCAGTGTTGAATTAAGTTGTGTTTCCTACTAGTTGGCTTTGCCAAACACCTCACACATGTTCACAACCAACAAAAAGCTGAGGAATATGAAGGAAAACATGGTTATTTAGAACTCTATGTGAATACTTTCTAAAATGACATCTTTTGTCTATTTATACTTACTTTGGCTAAGAATGAGACCTTTTAAACCCTCTGTGTAGATAAACTCTCTATTTCATGTAGAAGGTGATTCAAACAAATGACTTGCTCACAATGATTGAAAGGTAGCAGAAAAGCAAGGAATACATCACGTTGTGTGGTTTCATGTAAAGACTGACTCATGACACCAGTGTATGTTACAGAGAAGAACAGTTTGAAATCAGTGTTGAATTAAGAACAGTTTGAAATCAGTTTGAATTGTTGTGTTTCCTACTAGTTGGCTGTGCAAACACCTCACACATGTTCACAACCAACAAAAAGCTGAGGAATATGAAGGAAAACATGGTTATTTAGAACTCTATGTGAATACTTTCTAAAATGACATCTTTTGTCTTTTTATACTTACTTTGGCTAAGAATGAGACCTTTAAAAGCTCTGTGTAGATAAACTCTCTATTTCATGTAGAAGGTGATTCAAACAAATGACTTGCTCCCAATGATTGAAAGGTAGCAGAATATGAAGGAATACATCACGTTGTGTGGTTTCATGTAAAGACTGACTATTGACAACAGTGTATGTTACAGAGAAGAACAGTTTGAAATCAGTGTTGAATTAAGTTGTGTTTCCCTACTAGTTGGCTGTGCAAACACCTCACACATGTTCACAACCAACAAAAAGCTGAGGAATATGAAGGAAAACATGGTTATTTAGAAAACTATGTGAATACTTTCTAAAATGACATCTTTTGTCTATTTATACTTACTTTGGCTAAGAATGAGACCTTTTAAACCCTCTGTGTAGATAAACTCTCTATTTCATGTAGAAGGTGATTCAAACAAATGACTTGCTCCCAATGATTGAAAGGTAGCAGAATATGAAGGAATACATCACGTTGTGTGGTTTCATGTAAAGACTGACTATTGACAACAGTGTATGTTACAGAGAAGAACAGTTTG
>NW_024401932.1:0-2683 GCF_016859285.1 Xiphias gladius
CAGCGAGAAAACTTCATTTGACTCAAATATTCATTTGAGCTGCTAGGCTCTTAATTCTTGCCAGATCGTTTTAGAAAACTTTGTACTTTAAGAAGACTCCATAAGCAAGGTAAGTATGTGCTTTGAATTGAGTTTGCATAAGCACTTTTTTGAAAACGCAGTACATGTTTGATTTGATGTTCATTCGCGACGAGAGAGGGAATTTGAACATAATATAGTCTAAACAGCTTGTTTCTTTTGGAACATATATGTATATAAGACATGTTGTCGACCCCTCAAGCTCATCTAACTACTTTAAGATTTTGGAAGCTAAGAAATTGCATGACTGATGATGGCAAACGTGCTTTCATTTGATTTCAGTGCGCACTTTCCAAAATCACAGCAGATGTTGATTTTTGGCGTCTATTCGCCGAGAAAAACTTAATTTGACTCAAATATTCATTTGAGCTGCTAGGCTCTTAATTCTTGCCAGATCGTTTTAGAAAACTTTGTACTTTAAGAAGACTCCATAAGCAAGGTAAGTATGTGCTTTGAATTGAGTTTGCATAAGCACTTTTTTGAAAACGCAGTACATGTTTGATTTGATGTTCATTCGCGACGAGGGAATTTGAACATAATATAGTCTAAACAGCTTGTTTCTTTTGGAACATATATGTATATAAGACATGTTGTCGACCCCTCAAGCTCATCTAACTACTTTAAGATTTTGGAAGCTAAGAAATTGCATGACTGATGATGGCAAACGTGCTTTCATTTGATTTCAGTGCTTGGCCAGAATCACAGCAGATGTTGATTTTTGGCGTCTATTCGCCGAGAAAACTCATTTGACTCAAATATTCATTTGAGCTGCTAGGCTCTTAATTCTTGCCAGATCGTTTTAGAAAACTTTGTACTTTAAGAAGACTCCATAAGCAAGGTAAGTATGTGCTTTGAATTGAGTTTGCATAAGCACTTTTTTGAAAACGCAGTACATGTTTGATTTGATGTTCATTCGCGACGAGAGAGGGAATTTGAACATAATATAGTCTAAACAGCTTGTTTCTTTTGGAACATATATGTATATAAGACATGTTGTCGACCCCTCAAGCTCATCTAACTACTTTAAGATTTTGGAAGCTAAGAAATTGCATGACTGATGATGGCAAACGTGCTTTCATTTGATTTCAGTGCGCAGACTTTCCAAAATCACAGCAGATGTTGATTTTTGGCGTCTATTCGCAGAGAAAACTTCATTTGACTCAAATATTCATTTGAGCTGCTAGGCTCTTAATTCTTGCCAGATCGTTTTAGAAAACTTTGTACTTTAAGAAGACTCCATAAGCAAGGTAAGTATGTGCTTTGAATTGAGTTTGCATAAGCACTTTTTGAAAACGCAGTACATGTTTGATTTGATGTTCATTAGCGACGAGAGAGAATTTGAACATAATATAGTCTAAACAGCTTGTTTCTTTTGGAACATATATGTATATAAGACATGTTGTCGACCCCTCAAGCTCATCTAACTACTTTAAGATTTTGGAACCCAAGAAATTGCATGACTGATGATGGCAAACATGCTTTCATTTGATTTCAGTGCGCAGACTTTCCAAAATCACAGCAGATGTAGATTTTTGGCGTCTATTCGCCCAGAAAACTTCATTTGACTCAAATATTCATTTGAGCTGCTAGGCTCTTAATTCTTGCCAGATCTTTTTAGAAAACTTTCTACTTTAAAGAGACTCCAAGCAAAAGGTAAGTATGTGTGCTTTGAATTGAGTTTGCATACTAGAAAACTTTGTACTTTTAGAAGACTCCATAAGCAAAGTAAGTATGTGCTTTGAATTGAGTTTGCATACTTTTTAAAGCATGATACATGTTTGATTTGATGTTCATTACATGACGAGAGGAATTTGAACATAATATAGTCTAAACAGCTTGTTTCTTTTGGAACATATATGTATATAAGACATGTTGTCGACCCTCAAGCTCATCTAACTACTTTAAGATTTTGGAACCCAAGAAATTGCATGACTGATGATGGCAAACATGCTTTCATTTGATTTCAGTCTTGCACGGGCCAGAATCACAGCAGATGTTGATTTTGGCGTCTATTCAGCGAAAAACTTCATTTGACTCAAATATTCATTTGAGCTGCTAGGCTCTTAATTCTTGCCAGATCGTTTTAGAAAACTTTGTACTTTAAGAAGACTCCATAAGCAAGGTACGTATGTGCTTTGAATTGAGTTTGCATAAGAACTTTTTGAAAGCATGAGTACATGTTTGATTTGATGTTCATTAGCATGACGAGAGAGAATTTGAACATAATATAGTCTAAACAGCTTGTTTCTTTTGGAACATATATGTATATAAGACATGTTGTCGACCCCTCAAGCTCATCTAACTACTTTAAGATTTTGGAACCTAAATTGCATGACTGATGATGCAAACGTGCTTTCATTTGATTTCAGTCTTGCACAGGGCCAGAATCACAGCAGATGTTGATTTTTGGCGTCTATTCAGCGAAAACTTCATTTGACTCAAATATTCATTTGAGCTGCTAGGCTCTTAATTCTTGCCAGATCGTTTTAGAAAACTTTGTACTTTAAGAAGACTCCATAAGCAAGGTACGTATGTGCTTTGAATTGAGTTTGCATAAGTACTTTTTGAAAACGCAGTACATGTTTGATTTGATGTTCATTAGCGA
>NW_024401933.1:0-28820 GCF_016859285.1 Xiphias gladius
TTCAGTTACGTATTACTATGTTTTTAAAATCAAATAATCTCTCTCTCTCTCTCTCTCTCTCCTCTCTCTCTCTCTCTCTCTCTCTCTCCCTATAAGCCCAGAGTGAGGAAGAGCCGCCCACCCTAAGCAGGGTTCTGTTGGAGTTTCTACCTGTTAAAGGAGTTTTTCCTCTGTCCTTCCTCTCCGCTGCCGCCAAGTGAAATAGAGTACCAGTAGAGAATCAGAAGGTCATCCTCATCAGGCTTGGTTGAGTATTCACTATGGGGTAATATAAAGGGGATTTCTCTGTGTTTTTTCGCAGAGGCCACAGGCTGAACATTTTTCTGTTCTTCACTCAGCACAGGATATTCTGCTACAGCATGTTATGATGACAGGCACAGAGAGCCAGTAAAAAGAGACTGACAGGGCTGGTAAAAACTTTATGGATATTTTGACCAGTTCACCAGCCCACTGATGTTGTGGAGCACTGGGATTTGTCCCAGTATGCCCGGCGAAAGGACCTTTTTTAAAGCTCTGGTCAGGTGCTAACAGATTGGTCAGGAGCAGCTGATTCTAGGTGTTCTGGTTCCAAGTACACTTATGAACCACCCTATGCTCAAAATCTAGGTCTTCCGATCCATGACGAGAAAGCACTCAGTCCAGAAGTAAGAAAACACCACATGTCTGTATCCGACAGGCCATATGCTGTCAGTCACAACAGTAAACCCAGTTACTGGTTTTGTTTTGGCTGAATGGTGTAAAAATGCTGTAAATATGTATATGTACTGTATGTGTGTGTATATATATATATATATATATATATATATATATATATATATATATATATATATGTATATATATGTGTGTGTATATATCCTGTTGGTTGGTGATTTTCATAGGCAGGATCTCAAGGTGCAGCCGGGGAGGAATGTGTCCGCTTTGGGGGACCCTCAGAATCACCACGCCTGCTTTTTTCTAGATAACATGGATACTGTTGGTTTCATAAGCCTGTGACCTCCAGCATGCACTGGGGATGGTTTATACCCTGAGTAATATGAGCAGCTGGGATGAGAGTCAAGCACTCTCAAGTTCGAGGCAATGGTTCTTTGTCGGAAAATGGTGGATTGCTCCCCTTCAGACTGGGAGTAACTTGCAGGTTGCTTCAAGAGAGTTTTAAATGTTTGTCTTGTTCACAGTGACCGTGAAAATGGGCGCTGAGATTGACTTGGCTGAATTGGAGCAGTGTCAGCAGTAATGTGGGCAAAATACACAGACCATTAATGGTGAAGAGGGGCTGCTTAGGCGGAAAAACACAAGCTTTTTAATTTGCATTAGTCGATCCCATATGTTCCTACTCCTCACCTATATATGGTCATGAGCTAGAGTAGTGACCAAAAGGATGAGATTGGGAAGCCTAATGGGCCGTCAAAATAAAGTCTGGCGTCTCATTCCCTAATAGGAAAAGGAGCTGGGTCCCTTGAAGAGAATATCCGCCTAAGGACCCAGTTAAAGGTGGTTTGGGCATCTAATCAGGATGCTTCCTGGGCGCCTTCACATTGGAGTTTTTCCTAGGCATCCACATCCCACGGCAGGAGACCCTAGGATAGATCCAGAACTGAGTGGACAGACTACATAATTACATCTTGGCTCTGGAAAACCTTGGGGTCCCCCCGGGAGAAAATAGGTGCCATTGCCGGGAGAGGGGCATCAAGACTACCTTGCTCTAACCATCTGCCACCATGGCCCATATTTAAGCAGCAGAAAATGGATGGATGGATGCATGAATTCAGCAATGTAATCAAAAGTTGGTTTTTCAATTAAAAAGGGATTTTAAAGAGACCACCATTTTGTAAAAACAGCTCTGAGTTTGGATACACTTTTTACTAAACTGCCTATATTATTGGGATAATCCAAGATTCTTTTTTTGTTCATTAGCGGAGAGTCCTGCAGTTATCAACAACTTTTGATAATATCCATATAACCTCAATCCAATACAAAGTATTGAGTGGAACAACCCTAATGTAAAGAGACTGAACCTTTTTGGCAGTGATCTCAATAGAATCCTCAATCAATTTTTGTTCAAATTTATCTGTCTTCTTACTCCTTTGGATTTTTCATGTCTTCCCTCCTAATTTCCTGTTTTTTCTCATCATTCAAGACTCATTCCATATTTTTTTACCTCTCCTAGAGATTGTTCTTACTTTCTTCCCTGCTGGGCGATATTTAGTGAGAATTTCTATTTCTTTATTTACTCAGGTTACTCTGTGTCTGTTTTTTATTTATTTCCAGTGTTTGTGTGTGGGTGAGAAAGAGACAGATGACGTGGTTCATATGTATATCGAATGTGGAGATGTGAGGGGAAGCTGGAGTTCCAGGGTCCAAATATACTCATAAGATAAGTAAAATCCGGACATAGCAAAAAGGCTTATTTTTTTGAAGTTGAGGGATTAGGGCTTTAAGAGGCGTAGGTCAAAGGTCACTTTATTAGTCAAAGGAAAAATCTGTCAAAAATCTGTATTTCATTCTAAAACTTGCAGTGGTTTCCTCATGCAGCTTTTGATCACAATTACAAATTGATCTATTTGCTATTTTGTCCCTGTAACTATTCAGAAATAAACACTGTCTACATATTACAAGTTATGTATACTAAGAAGACAGCAGCGATTAATAAATCTACAGTGAAAAAACTAACCAGTTTGGTTACATAATCATGTTACAGGTAACTCTTCCATAGTTGGATATTATATAAATATTTAAAACTTATATGACAGTATCTCAAATATTTCATGGCCAAGAACTACACAGGGCCCTTTGATAGTAAGAACATTACTGTGGCTGATTTATTGTGGATATTTCCAAAGCATTCGACAATAATGTTGACCATGATTTACTGCTGCATAAACTGTAGAGCGCCTATAATGCCCTACCTATTTTCACTGCCAAAGCAAAGTTCAGTTTTAGGGCCTTTGTTCTAATTTACAGGAAATTATGATATTGTTATCTGGATGTTGCAGACCAGCACAATGTGAAAACACCTGAAAATATAATCGTGTTGCTGTTTTTCAACAAAATTAATTAAAAGAAATTAATAATGAAAAAAAGAAATACTTTGATGAAACAATTTATATGATCACATCGATATAATGCTTTTCAGTCGCTAATTCTTCATATCTTCATGCAGTAATTCATGATTCAAGGTGACTAAATATCTGGGTAATTCACTCTATATAACACAGGTGAGAATGCTTAAATTTAACTGACCAATCTGAAGTGTATAGAGGCTGCAGTTAAGTCCTGTGTCCATGTGTCCTGCTGCCTTCAGATGGGTCCAGGGATTTAATTACTTTTCAAGAAGCTTTTCATACAGCATATAGCAGCTGTGACCAACAGATACTGTCATATTAATTTATAAACCAATGCAGACTGCTTAAATCAGCGTTCCTGCTTTAACCATAATAAAATGTATTTTTAAATCCAGATTTAAATGCATTTATTGACTGGGAGAATGTTTTATTGAAATAGTTTATTTACATTTTAAGTTTTTATTCCATTATTTCTGTGCATTTGCTGTAAGAACTTTAGTTTGCTCTTGTTGATAAAAACACTGAAGTGCCAATTGGAGTGACACTGACTTCGAAACACATATGATTTTGAGACCCTTATCTCAGCACAATAATTACCACAGCAACTTGCTTTGCACTGTTTCATCTAAATAACCCCCCAATAAGCTTCAAGGTGAAACATGTTGCTGGCTAGCTGATTTGTAATCATGTACAACTATTCAGATAATCTAGACATCCTTTTGTGTGTGTGCTGGAATTTCTGCTATATGAATCTTTTCTGCAATTCTTCTTGCTTTCTAGCTCAGCAACTCATAGCAGATGAATGAGCATGCAGCTCTGCACAGGGATTATCTGTTGATTAAGTCCAAATAAAGTGGTTTAGATAATCGACAACAAACTGTTGGCTTGTTTCCAAACCTGATCAATCTTAACAACCAATAGAAGCACCAGTATGAGGACAAATACCAAACCCAAGTTGTAAAAACCATTTTTTTATTCTTTAAGCATGGCCACCATCTCCTTAACCTTGACCAGAGCAGGTTTAGTTTCCTTAACTAACCAAACCTTAATTGGAAGATGGTAGGAGACTACAGAGGTAGGTAGATACTGAACCTGTGCTGCTTCTCCAAACCCACATGTTCATTTTGTTGCAGCTGTCTGTCCACAGGCTACAACCTTGAAATTTTGGGTGCTGAATGTAACATGTAATGGATAGGAAATAAATATGGCAGTTCTTGGAAAGTGTAGCCCAACTATACTACCAAGCCATGCAGTGTCCATTCCCAAAATCAAAGTGCAGAGGTGCACTATTCAACAGTCCAGGCATCAAGTAGCAGATGCGTTAATCCCTGTAATGTTTCAACAACACCCTCACAGAAAAAAGCTCCTGTACTCTCAAAACCAATTCACAACTAGATTAAATCCTCAGTGAGATGGCTGCATAAAGCAGATTCTCTTTCCATGCTACTGCACACAGCAGTTACCTCAGATCAGAACTAAAACAGATGGCCTCATGCTCCAAACCACTCAGATATATATAGAAACTGGTGAGACGACAAAATATCCTATTATTATTTATTTTGATTAATATATTACACATGCAAGACGCTTGTGATATATTTGTAATGTAACAAAACAATTTGTTTTTGAACCATTTTCTGATTATCTATCAGTTCTATGTTCTTTAAACTTCAGCTCTGAGTGAGAAATCCTTCCTCCTGAGGAAAAGAATAAGTAAAAACATGGTAGGTAATTATTTTACAATGACAGGAAAAAACTGTACACCTAATAATGAGTGCTTAAGACTTTCTTAAGTGTTTTATAAGTATTTGTTGATTTACGCTTTTTTAACTGTCATTTTGATAACAAAAAATGATTATAACAATGTAAGTAAAATAGCTCAAAATAATATTTAAAAAAATCAAATAGTATCGCAATAAAAAACATCAACATCAAACGTCAGAGAAAGATTGAAGAAGAAAAACACAAAGAAGTTCATGTCTAGTAATAAGAGACATACTGTACACTCTCGTGACATGCAATTTTTGAAGATGTAAAACAAAGTTCAGGCAGGCATATTTGTTTGTAATGCATAACTATTCCTCTCTTTTTAAGATTTCCATCCGAACCTAAATGTAATTTGCCCGATAAGCTTTGAAATCTACCGCTTTCATTTCTTTTCCAGTCTTAAAATCTAAGATCCCAGTGTTGAACAATGGCAATACTTTGTAGTGTTAATGTTAAAGTAATGTGATTACTTTATCAGTAATAAGCAGTGTAGGGGATTCAAATTTAAAAATTCAGTTATAGTTACTAATGCCAATAATATTAAAGCTCGATTTATAGTGGAAGCTCAAGGTTCACATAGGATCTGATTTATAGTTGAGCCATCAGATTTCACTTGTTGATATCACTCAACACTTGACACATGTATTGCAAGGCTGATCGGGCCATACCATACTTTAATTATAATCCTCATATTACAGACCGTGACAAATTAAAGGAAAAACCTGAAAACTGAGTGGAGAAACAGGATGACAAGAAGCCCCATCCATAGGCCAAGAAGGGTCACTAGTAGGGTTGATGAGAATGAAAATGATTTGAATCATATGCTATGGCCTTCAAAGAGTCACCAGATCTCAAACCCAGTTGAACAACAATGGAAGATTTTTGGACTGATGTGTTAGACAGCACTCTCCACCACTATTATCATCAAAACAACCAAATGAGACTGAATATCTTTTGGAAGAATGGTGTTCCATTCCTCCATTAGGAGTTCCAGAGACTTCTAGAATCAATGCCAAGGCACCTGAAGCTGTTCTGGTGGGCACATGGTGACCCAACACCTACTAAGATGCTTCATTTTGGTTTTTCCTTTAATTTGTCACCTGTCTGTACTTTGAGATACACCTCAGCATGAGCAATAGAGGAGGATCCATCTTCCAGATGGACAGACATGCAGTAATGTGTATGTATGCAGAATAGGCCATCAGGTGGAAAAATTCTAAATAAGGACAAGATGCACACCAATGAGAAGGCGTGACAAGAAGAGAGGCTGAAATCTCCGGAGAATGAAGATTCAGAACCAAAACATCTGGAACAAAGAACTGACAGTCAGGGAGGGAGGGAGAGAGGTATCAGGATGTCCCATGGTCCAGAACAGAGAGCCTGAGTGAAAAGAGGAGGACAGGAGGAGAAAACATGGAAAGAAAAGAGAGAGAGAAAGAGAGATAGGCACACAGCTTGATGCTCATATTCTAAAGGGACAACAAACAAACAGAGAGTACTGTGATTTCGTCGGAGGACAACATGAACTATACTGTATGGGCTAGATTTGTACTTAGTTTTAAGTGAATCTAAAGGCCTCAACAGAGCAAGACTTTCTGATGTCAGCAGGGAGGTTGTTCCAGAGGAGAGGCACAATAGAAACACAGCAGCCTGCTGACTTCTTTTTTAACTGTGGGGACAGACAGGAGCCCTGCATTCTGAGAGTAAAGAGCACAGAGTAGAATATAAGGTTTAAGGAGATCAGACAAGTATGAAGGGGTCCATTAAAGTTTTTTATAAGTCAACAGAGCTAAATCTGATCTGAGATGGATAGGGAGCCAATGAAGGGGAAGCTAAAATGTGGTCAAATTTTCTAGTATTAGTTAAAATCGTAAACACTGTGAACAGCATTGTGAACCATTTGAAGACATTTAGTGCTAGCATGTGGCAGACTTAAAACAAAATGTACGGTAATCCAGTCTGGACACACAAAGGAGTGAATTAGGGTATCAGCCATAGATAGAAAAGACAGAATTTTAGCTATGTTACAAAAAGGTGGTTAACAAAAGGCGGTCTTGGGGATGTCTTTGATGTGCTGATCAAAAGAGTGTGGGATCAAATCAAACATAACACCAGGGTTCTTGGCTGTGAGACTCTGAGAAATTACACAGTTGTCTGTGTTAGGCTGGGCAAATGACCAGCATTTCAGTTTTATCTGAATTTAGGAGCAGGAAATTTTTTGACATTAAGCTTTTCACAGCAGACAAGCAGGCCTCTAATTTGATCATCTAAGAAGGGTCATCAGCTTTTAAAAGGAAGATACAGCTGATTATCATCTGTGTAACATTGGAGATTAATTCCATGACTGCCTATAAAATGCCAAGAGGTGAAATATAAAGAAAAAAAGCAGACAAGAAAACTTTTATGCATTATTAGGAAAATACAGAGCCAAGCAAGAGAAGCCAGATTGAGTTTCCGGTCCGTGTGGGATTATATAGTGATATATTGCGCCAAAAGCCGCACTGAGAGCAAGTCATAGAAGCACTGAGCTGGAATGCTAATCCATATTAAAAACAGTTTTTGAGGTAAAATCTACCTGCTTGGGGTAAAACCCCAAAAGCATTTTTTTTTTTTTTTTTTTTAAATTTCTACACTGATTTATCAATATTTCTCCTTTAATTTGACACCGGTCCAACTGTAGATGCCTGCAATTGTTTTTTGGTTACTGGAATCAATTGGGAGTGAATATGAGAGATTTGTGTAGACTGATTTCAAAATATCTGTCAGAACTAACACAATAGGGATGCACAATGATAAAAAAAATTAATCAGTATTCGTAAGAAACACAAATCACATTTGTGTGCATGTGTGTGTGTTTATGCATTTCCAACATAATGCACCAGGTGGTGCTGTGTATGAATATGAATGAATATGAGTTTCCTTATCATGCTTCCAGGCTCCCATCTGTCATTATCTCATCTTGTTCTCTTTCCTCTGCCTTCCTTCCTTCCTACACACACACACACACACACACACACACACACACACACACACACACACACACACACACAGACACACACACACACACACACACAGACTGTATATGGCTTCCTCCCTTATCGTTGCCTTCCACCCGGGCAGAAAACAACCAGGGGGCTCCATGAAAGACTTGTTCCCTCCTGTGTTTGTTTGCTCTCTCGTCCCCACAGAGGCATCTGTCGCGAGCGTTATTTTCTCTCTCACCTTGCTTAACTCTCCTCTTTCAAAACTCTCTTTTTCTCCGCCATTCCAGGCACAGTCTTTCTCCCTTCATGTTTCTTTTCCCTTTCTCTTATTTATTTGTAATCATCTCCCATCCTAACCCTTCCTTCCCTGCTTTATTCCTCCCATCAGTCCACCTAGTTCCCCCTCTTTACACCCCCATTTCTCCTCCCTGCTTCCTCCCTTTCTTTCTACAGAATCACATTCTTCTTCCTTACTCCTCCACACTCCCTCCTCACCTATTTCTCGATACATCCATCTTTTGACTGATTCACAGGAATGGCTTTCAGTATCCTCAAGATAACTGTTCAAAAAGGCAGAAAAAAAAAAATGATGAAAGAAAAAAACAGATAGGAAACAAGGCCTCTGTCATTATCCAACTGTTGAGTCTCACAGATGAAACCTCAGTAACATGGTAGATAATATGGGCATCTGTTTTTCTAAAGTAATCCTTCCAGGTTTATTTATTTCCCCACAGACACAAGTTATCTATCTATCTATCTATCTATCTATCTATCTATCTATCTATCTATCTATCTATCTATCTATCTATCTATCTATCTATCTATCTATCTCTCTCTGTTTCCGGTTTCCGGTTACGAGCGTGAGTGAGGGTGGACGTGCGAGTGGCGGGAGTTGTGAATTGTATTGTGTGTGTTTCTGGATTATCTCTGCACCTTTTCCTCTGTACATGATCAGGTAAGCTTCATTTTTCTAAATTGGTTCATTGATTTGCTTGCCGATCGACCGGTGGACTTGTCAGGGGGTCTTCGGGAGTGATGGCGTCCTCCGAGACGCCACCTCCGTCTATCCGGCAGGGAGTGCGGATAGTCCCGCCGGATAGCACCGTGACCGTAGAGGAAGTTCTGCTGGCCGCCGGTGAACAGGTGGGACACGATCAGCTGTGTTTTGCCTCCAGAATGAACCGAGCGGTGGTTGTGTTCCTGAAGGACGAGCCTCAGGTGCATCGTCTGATCGAGAGCGGTGTGTTTATTAGGGAGAATTTCGTACAGGTCTCCCCGCTGTCGGTGCCCTCCACGCGCATCACCGTATCCGGTGTTCCGCCGTTCATCCCCAATGAATCGCTGGAGACCGAACTCCGCAGGTTCGGTAAATTCGCCAGCGGATTTAAAACAGTGAGTCTGGGATGCAAGGACCCAAACTGAGGCACGTCCAGTCTCTGGCGGCAGGTGTTCATGTTCCTGGACTCGCCGACCCAGACACTGGAGGTGTGTCTTTCAGGGTGAAGCACGGCGACGGCCACTACCTGGTCTACGCCAGCTCAGGCCAGCTCAAATGCTTCGAATGTGGAGACGTTGGTCACAAACGATTTGCGTGTCCACATAGACAACAACTGGTGGAAGCGGCGGGCGGGTCCGCCCGGCCGAGGCGCCGGCGGGCGAGTCCGCCCGGCCGAGGCGCCGGCGGGCGGATCCGCCGGGCCGAGGTGACGCTCGCGGCGGATCGCCGGGCCGAGGTGACGCCGCGGCAACCCCGCTCGGGCCGGGAGGCGGGTGGGCCGCAGCGGGACTGAGGTGGACCACGGTGCTGCAGATGCAGCAGCCGGTTCAAGGCCAAACTGTAACAGCCAACTGCAGGATTCTGAGACTGCAGAGAACTTGAGCAGCTCTCGGTCTGCAAGGGCCGAGGCAAAGCAACAGTCAGAAGAAAAAGCTGAAGAAGCTGCTTCCACCAGTTTAATAGTTAAAGATAATACCGAAGGACAAAGTGTATTCAGTAGCCAGGTATCAGATGTAGGAGGAGACATGGAGTACGACTCTGAGTCAGACGCTGTATCCATTGGTGAGACTCCTAACAGGAACACAAACCTCTACTCTCTAGAGGAAATAAATCAGTTCCTGGATGAAACATTTGGAAAATCTGTTAAAGTGACTGATTATTTCAGAGACACTGACAAGTTCATTAGATCTGTTGGCATATTAAAAAAACTGGTTGGGTTTGACATTTTGGATGAAAAGAAACGCTTCCGTCTAATAAAACATGTCACAAATTTGAGGAAAGAAGCAAAAAATAAAACTGTTAGAAAGACTAGAAGGTCGCTGACATGATCATGTACCACAAGGTGTTTCTTCCTCTTTACTGTTCCCTGCTTGTCTTATGTCTGATATTTTTCTCTGTCCTCTCTATGCGGAGCCTCAGAATAGGGTCGCTAAACATCAATGGTGGGAGAGACAAGCACAAAAGAGCTCTAATATCTGAGGTCTCTGCTCAAAAAAAGATTGATGTGCTTTTTTTACAAGAGACACACACAACTCAGACGGACGAAGTAGATTGGGGTTTATGGTGGGAGGGTACATATGCCCTTAGCCATGGCACCAACTTCAGTGCAGGGGTAGCCGTTTTGTTAAAACCAACCACAAATACAACGGTCCTGTCTACTACTGAAGTAGTGAAGGGACGATTACTGATGGTCAGAGCAGAAATAGAGAAATCTGTGTTCTGCTTTGTCAACATATATGCCCCGAACCAGGGGGCTGAAAGAGTAGTCTTGTTCAACAAGCTACAAAACGAACTAACGAAACACCATCACGACCAACTCATCATTGGTGGGGACTTCAACTGTACTGTCGACTTTACTGTGGACAGGACAAGCGAGGAACCCCACCCGCAGTCATCCCAGAACCTAAACAACATTATAACACAAATAGATCTGCTGGACGCGTGGAGGGTCAAACATCCACAGTCCAGACAATACACATGGGTGAGGGTCAGAGACGGCACGGTCAGTGCAGCCCGACTGGACAGAATCTATATCTCCCAAAGTCTCAGCTCCAGACTGGTTGAGAGCACAATTAGTCCAGTTGGGTTCACTGACCATCACTTAGTCAGCATAGGTCTGTATATTTCACCGGGTGAAAGGGTCAAATCTCACTGGAGTTTTAACAACAAACTCCTTCTAGATAGGACTTTCTGTCACTGCTTTGAGCAATTTTGGCAGCAGTGGAAAATTAAAAAAACTGACTTCAGTTCACTGAAATTGTGGTGGGAGATTGGCAAAACACAAATTCGTGTTTTTTGCCAACAGTACACCTGCCATTCCACTGTTAAAATCAAGTTAGCAGTGCAAGAACTTGAAGCCAACATTAGGGAAATTGAAGAGGGCTTGCATGGCAACCCAGATCCTGCTAAGGGCCAACTGTTGCAGGAAAAAAAGTTGGAGCTGAGCTCCTTACTGCAGGAGAGAATAAAAGGAGCCCTCGTCAGGTCCCGCTACCTCCAGCTGAAGGACATGGATGCTCCAAGCTCCTTCTTTGTCAACCTGGAAAAATCGGTCGCCCAACGAAAGCAGATGACCTGCCTTAGGCTGCCAGGAGGCAGAGTGACCACCAGTCCGGATGAGATGAGGAGCCATGCAATGGATTTCTACACCGACCTCTTTGGTGCAGGCCACTGCAACATGGAGAGTCGCGAGGAACTTCTGCAAGGGCTTCCTCGACTTAGCCCGGACGAGAAGGCTGGTCTGGATCAGGAGCTGACTCTGGAGGAGTTGACGGTCGCCATCAACCAGATGGCATCGGGACGAGCACCAGGGATCGATGGTCTCTCCAGTGACTTCTACAAGCATTTCTGGAACACCATTGGACCCGATTTACATGGTGTTCTGTTAGAGTGCTTTAGAACAGGATCTCTCCCAGTCTCCTGTCAGAGGGCTGTGCTCTCCCTACTACCCAAGAAAGGAGACCTGGCCCAACTTAAGAACTGGAGGCCAGTTGCCCTCCTCTGCACAGACTATAAGGTGCTTTCCAGAGCCTTATCAAACAGACTTAAGGACGTCCTGGAAATAATTGTCAATATAGACCAGACCTATTGTGTACCAGATAGGACAATCATGGACAACATTTTCCTCATACGAGATGTTATTGACGTTTGTAAATATTATAATATAAATTGTGGGATATTGTCTTTAGATCAGGAAAAGGCTTTTGACAGGGTGGATCACTCTTACTTGTTTTCTGCACTTAGGGCTTTTGGTATTGGTGATGGTTTTCTGGCTTGGGTTGGTTTACTGTATAAAGGTGCACAATGTATGGTGAAGATGGGGACGGGGCTGAGCCGGCCAATCCCTGTACAGCGAGTGATAAGACAGGTTTTTCCTTTATCAGGTCAAATATATAGCTTAGCTATTGAGCCCTGCTGTGCAGGCTGAGAAGTCGGCTCAGTGGTCTCTCACTGCCGGACCTCGATCGTCCTCCCACTGTTTCTGCGTATGCAGACGACATTTACATCTTTGTTTCCAGTCAAGAGGATGTTCAACATCTGCAGGACACCCTGACTCTTTATGAACAGGCCTCATCTGCACGGTTGAACTGGAAAAAAAGTGAAGCTCTGATGGTGGGACAGTGGCGGGATCAGGCAGTGCCCAGTCTGCCTGGAGGACTCCAGTGGGGGAAGGAGGGGCTGAAGGTGCTGGGAGTGTTCTTGGGCACTGAGGGCTTTCAAAGAAAGAACTGGGAGGGAGCTAGGGAGAAAGTGTGCGCTCGGTTGTCTAAATGGAAATGGCTGCTACCCCAGTTGTCGTATAGGGGAAGGGTTCTGGTTGCCAATAACTTGGTCTCCTCGACTCTCTGGCACAAAGTTATCGCTCTGACGCCACCAAAGGGCCTGGTAGAGGAAATTCAGAAAGCCATCCTGGACTTCTTCTGGTCTGGTTACCACTGGGTCAGAGCAGCAGCCCTATATCTGCCTGTGGCTGAAGGGGGGCAGGGATTGATTAACATCCAGTCCAAAATGGCCTCATTTAGACTCCAGACAGCGCAAAGGCTGCTGTACAATTGTGGCCCAAGCTGGTTCGACACAGCTCGCCTGCTGCTGAGGAGAGCCGGTCGATTGGGCTACGACAAACAGCTTTTCCTCCTCCAACCGGAAACGGTGGACCTGACTGGACTGACACCTTTTTACAGCTCTGTCCTGCAGGCGTGGCAGATCTTTAAGATCACACGTCGTACAAATGAAACTCCGGGTATGTGGTTGTTTGAAGAACCGTTGTTCTCCAACAACTTTATACAGACCCGGACGTTGCAGTCTGCCAGCTTGCGAGCCGGTCTCAGGGAGGCCGGCTGCACCAAACTAGGACATCTGATGAAGGTGACGGCAACATCGGTGGACGACCTTGGAAGGAGGAGCAACATCACCTCTACCAGGCTGATTTACAGAGTGGTGAAGGAGGTCAGTGCTGCCCTGCCACAAAATCTGAGAGCATTTGCAGAAAACAGAGACCTGTCCAAACAATGGAGCGAAGGCTGCGAGTACAGCTTCCCCTCTCTGTCCGTCACCCCAGCTGTGGGAGAGTGGCAGGAAGGAGGAGGACAGCTGCTGACGTTCACAACCCCACACCTGGACCAGTTCCAGGCTGTGGGGAAAAAAGCAGCCTATCAAATCTGCGTGAAGGTTCTGAACCTGCGCTCTTTGGCGGGATGAGGGAGTCGAGGTGGACTGAGTTTTTGGTCCAGGCGCTTCCCGAAGGCAGCTGGCGGGCCCTGTACAAGCTGCCCATTGAAAGCGGACAGCAGACCTCCAGTGGAGGGTTGTACACGGGCGATAGCTACGAACAGATACAGAGTGCACCTGGATCCTGAGCTGGGGAGGTGTGTCTTCTGCTCTCAGGCGGAGACCCTGGAGCATTTATTTGTTCAGTGTCCTCGGCTGGTGACGCTGTTCGAGCTTTTTAAAGGTGGTTTCAGGGTATCGGGGAGAAATTTTCTTTTGAGTTGTTCATTTTTGGCCCAAGGTACAGTGCTAAAAAGAAGACGGCACATACACTGGTGAATTTTTTATCTGGTTCTGCCAAGCTGGCCATCTGGCTGACGCGCAGGAACCGGGTCCAGAACACCGGCAGTGTAGGACCTGTGCCGGTTCTGCAGGGGCTGTTGAAGGCCCGGCTGAGAGTGGAACACGCTTATTATAAAATGATGGACAACGTGCAGGACTTCAGGCACATTTGGGCTGTGGGAGGGGTCTTATGTTCTGTTGGGGGGGAGGGAGAGCTGATTGTTAATTTCTGAGAGAAAATGTTTTTTTTTGGCGACAGTTTGTTTTTTGCTTCTCTTTGTTTTGATATTTTTCTCTCTGGTCATTGGGTGATGATGTGGGTTTAATAAATGTTTTTTTAAAAATCAAAAAATCTATCTATCTATCTATCTATCTATCTATCTATCTATCTATCTATCTATCTATCTATCTATCTATCTATCTATCTATCTATCTATCTATCTATCTATCTATCTATCTATCTATCTATCTATCTCTCTCTCTCTCTCTCTCTCTCTCTCTCTCTCTCTCTCTCTCTCTCTCTCTCTGTTTCCGGTTACGAGCGTGAGTGAGGGTGGACGTGCGAGTGGCGGGAGTTGTGAATTGTATTGTGTGTGTTTCTGGAATATCTCTGCACCTTTTCCTCTGTACATGATCAGGTAAGCTTCATTTTTCTAAATTGGTTCATTGATTTGCTTGCCGATCGACCGTGGACTTGTCAGGGGTTCGGGAGTGATGGCGTCCTCGAGACGCCACCTCCGTCTATCCGCAGGAGTGCGGATAGTCCGCGGATAGCACCGTGACCGTAGAGGAAGTTCTGCTGGCCGGTGAACAGGTGGGACACGATCAGCTATGTTTTGCCTCCAGAATGAACCGAGCGGTGGTTGTGTTCCTGAAGGACGAGCCTCAGGTGCATCGTCTGATCGAGAGCGGTGTGTTTATTAGGGAGAATTTCGTACAGGTCTCCCGCTGTCGGTGCCCTCCACGCGCATCACCGTATCCGTGTTCCGCCGTTCATCCCCAATGAATCGCTGGAGACCGAACTCCGCAGGTTCGGTAAATTCGCCAGCGGATTTAAAACAGTGAGTCTGGGATGCAAGGACCCCAAACTGAGGCACGCCCAGTCTCTGAGGCGGCAGGTGTTCATGTTCCTGGACTCGCCCGACCCAGACACTGGAGGTGTCTTTCAGGGTGAAGCACGGCGGCCACTACCTGGTCTCGCCAGCTCAGGCCAGCTCAAATGCTTGAATGTGGAGACGTTGGTCACAAACGATTTGCGTGTCCACATAGACAACAACTGGTGGAAGCGGCGGGCGGGTCCGCCCGGGCCGAGGCGCCGGGCGAAGTCCGCCGGGCAGCGCCGCGGGCGGATCCGCCGGGGCCGAGGTGACGCCGGCGGGCGGATCCGCCGGGGCCGAGGTGACGCCGGCGGGCAACCCCGCTCGGGCCCGGGAGGCGGGTGGGCCCGCAGCCGGGACTGAGGGGGTGGACCACGGTGCTGCAGATGCAGCAGCCGGTTCAAGGCCAAACTGTAACAGCCAACTGCAGGATTCTGAGACTGCAGAGAACTTGAGCAGCTCTCGGTCTGCAAGGGCGAGGCAAAGCAACAGTCAGAAGAAAAAGCTGAAGAAGCTGCTTCCACCAGTTTAATAGTTAAAGATAATACCGAAGGACAAAGTGTATTCAGTAGCCAGGTATCAGATGTAGGAGGAGACATGGAGTACGACTCTGAGTCAGACGCTGTATCCATTGGTGAGACTCCTAACAGGAACACAAACCTCTACTCTCTAGAGGAAATAAATCAGTTCCTGGATGAAACATTTGGAAAATCTGTTAAAGTGACTGATTATTTCAGAGACACTGACAAGTTCATTAGATCTGTTGGCATATTAAAAAAACTGGTTGGGTTTGACATTTTGGATGAAAAGAAACGCTTCCGTCTAATAAAACATGTCACAAATTTGAGGAAAGAAGCAAAAAATAAAACTGTTAGAAAGACTAGAAGGTCGCTGACATGATCATGTACCACAAGGTGTTTCTTCCTCTTTACTGTTCCCTGCTTGTCTTATGTCTGATATTTTTCTCTGTCCTCTCTATGCGGAGCCTCAGAATAGGGTCGCTAAACATCAATGGTGGGAGAGACAAGCACAAAAGAGCTCTAATATCTGAGGTCTCTGCTCAAAAAAAGATTGATGTGCTTTTTTTACAAGAGACACACACAACTCAGACGGACGAAGTAGATTGGGGTTTATGGTGGGAGGGTACATATGCCCTTAGCCATGGCACCAACTTCAGTGCAGGGGTAGCCGTTTTGTTAAAACCAACCACAAATACAACGGTCCTGTCTACTACTGAAGTAGTGAAGGGACGATTACTGATGGTCAGAGCAGAAATAGAGAAATCTGTGTTCTGCTTTGTCAACATATATGCCCCGAACCAGGGGGCTGAAAGAGTAGTCTTGTTCAACAAGCTACAAAACGAACTAACGAAACACCATCACGACCAACTCATCATTGGTGGGGACTTCAACTGTACTGTCGACTTTACTGTGGACAGGACAAGCGAGGAACCCCACCGCAGTCATCCCAGAACCTAAACAACATTATAACACAATAGATCTGCTGGACGCGTGGAGGGTCAAACATCCACAGTCCAGACAATACACATGGGTGAGGGTCAGAGGCAGGCACGGTCAGTGCAGCCCGACTGGACAGAATCTATATCTCCCAAAGTCTCAGCTCCAGACTGGTTGAGAGCACAATTAGTCCAGTTGGGTTCACTGACCATCACTTAGTCAGCATAGGTCTGTATATTTCACCGGGTGAAAGGGTCAAATCTCACTGGAGTTTTAACAACAAACTCCTTCTAGATAGGACTTTCTGTCACTGCTTTGAGCAATTTTGGCAGCAGTGGAAAATTAAAAAAACTGACTTCAGTTCACTGAAATTGTGGTGGGAGATTGGCAAAACACAAATTCGTGTTTTTTGCCAACAGTACACCTGCCATTCCACTGTTAAAATCAAGTTAGCAGTGCAAGAACTTGAAGCCAACATTAGGGAATTGAAGAGGGCTTGCATGGCAACCCAGATCCTGCTAAGGGCCAACTGTTGCAGGAAAAAGTTGGAGCTGAGCTCCTTACTGCAGGAGAGAATAAAAGGAGCCCTCGTCAGGTCCCGCTACCTCCAGCTGAAGGACATGGATGCTCCAAGCTCCTTCTTTTTCAACCTGGAAAAATCGGTCGCCCAACGAAAGCAGATGACCTGCCTTAGGCTGCCAGGAGGCAGAGTGACCACCAGTCCGGATGAGATGAGGAGCCATGCAATGGATTTCTACACCGACCTCTTTGGTGCAGGCCACTGCAACATGGAGAGTCGCGAGGAACTTCTGCAAGGGCTTCCTCGACTTAGCCCGGACGAGAAGGCTGGTCTGGATCAGGAGCTGACTCTGGAGGAGTTGACGGTCGCCATCAACCAGATGGCATCGGACGAGCACCAGGGATCGATGGTCTCCAGTGACTTCTACAAGCATTTCTGGAACACCATTGGACCCGATTTACATGGTGTTCTGTTAGAGTGCTTTAGAACAGGATCTCTCCCAGTCTCCTGTCAGAGGGCTGTGCTCTCCCTACTACCCAAGAAAGGAGACCTGGCCCAACTTAAGAACTGGAGGCCAGTTGCCCTCCTCTGCACAGACTATAAGGTGCTTTCCAGAGCCTTATCAAACAGACTTAAGGACGTCCTGGAAATAATTGTCAATATAGACCAGACCTATTGTGTACCAGATAGGACAATCATGGACAACATTTTCCTCATACGAGATGTTATTGACGTTTGTAAATATTATAATATAAATTGTGGGATATTGTCTTTAGATCAGGAAAAGGCTTTTGACAGGGTGGATCACTCTTACTTGTTTTCTGCACTTAGGGCTTTTGGTATTGGTGATGGTTTTCTGGCTTGGGTTGGTTTACTGTATAAAGGTGCACAATGTATGGTGAAGATGGGGACGGGGCTGAGCCGGCCAATCCCTGTACAGCGAGGATAAGACAGGGTTGTCCTATATCAGGTCAACTATATAGCTTAGCTATTGAGCCCCTGCTGTGCAGGCTGAGAAGTCGGCTCAGTGGTCTCTCACTGCGGACCTCGATCGTCCTCCCACTGTTTCTGCGTATGCAGACGACATTTACATCTTTGTTTCCAGTCAAGAGGATGTTCAACATCTGCAGGACACCCTGACTCTTATGAACAGGCCTCATCTGCACGGTTGAACTGGAAAAAAGTGAAGCTCTGATGGTGGGACAGTGGCGGGATCAGGCAGTGCCCAGTCTGCCTGGAGGACTCCAGTGGGGGAAGGAGGGGCTGAAGGTGCTGGGAGTGTTCTTGGGCACTGAGGGCTTTCAAAGAAAGAACTGGGAGGGAGCTAGGGAGAAAGTGTGCGCTCGGTTGTCTAAATGGAAATGGCTGCTACCCCAGTTGTCGTATAGGGGAAGGGTTCTGGTTGCCAATAACTTGGTCTCCTCGACTCTCTGGCACAAAGTTATCGCTCTGACGCCACCAAAGGGCCTGGTAGAGGAAATTCAGAAAGCCATCCTGGACTTCTTCTGGTCTGGTTACCACTGGGTCAGAGCAGCAGCCCTATATCTGCCTGTGGCTGAAGGGGGGCAGGGATTGATTAACATCCAGTCCAAAATGGCCTCATTTAGACTCCAGACAGCGCAAAGGCTGCTGTACAATTGTGGCCCAAGCTGGTTCGACACAGCTCGCCTGCTGCTGAGGAGAGCCGGTCGATTGGGCTACGACAAACAGCTTTTCCTCCTCCAACCGGAAACGGTGGACCTGACTGGACTGACACCTTTTTACAGCTCTGTCCTGCAGGCGTGGCAGATCTTTAAGATCACACGTCGTACAAATGAAACTCCGGGTATGTGGTTGTTTGAAGAACCGTTGTTCTCCAACAACTTTATACAGACCCGGACGTTGCAGTCTGCCAGCTTAGCGAGCGGTCTCAGGGAGGCCGGCTGCACCAAACTAGGACATCTGATGAAGGTGACGGCAACATCGGTGGACGACCTTGGAAGGAGCAACATCACCTCTACCAGGCTGATTTACAGAGTGGTGAAGGAGGTCAGTGCTGCCCTGCCACAAAATCTGAGAGCATTTGCAGAAAACAGAGACCTGTCCAAACAATGGAGCGAAGGCTGCGAGTACAGCTTCCCCTCTCTGTCCGTCACCCCAGCTGTGGGAGAGTGGCAGGAAGGAGGAGGACAGCTGCTGACGTTCACAACCCCACACCTGGACCAGTTCCAGGCTGTGGGGAAAAAAGCAGCCTATCAAATCTGCGTGAAGGTTCTGAACCTGCGCTCTTTGGCGGGATGAGGGAGTCGTGGTGGACTGAGTTTTTTGGTCCAGGCGCTTCCCGAAAGGCAGCTGGCGGGCCCTGTACAAGCTGCCCATTGAAAAGCGGACAGCAGACCTCCAGTGGAGGGTTGTACACGGGGCGATAGCTACGAACAGATACAGAGTGCACCTGGATCCTGAGCTGGGGGAGGAGTGTGTCTTCTGCTCTCAGGCGGAGACCCTGGAGCATTTATTTGTTCAGTGTCCTCGGCTGGTGACGCTGTTCGAGCTTTTAAAAAGGTGGTTTCAGGGTATCGGGGAGAAATTTTCTTTTGAGTTGTTCATTTTTGGCCCAAGGTACAGTGCTAAAAAGAAGACGGCACATACACTGGTGAATTTTTTATCTGGTTCTGCCAAGCTGGCCATCTGGCTGACGCGCAGGAACCGGGTCCAGAACACCGGCAGTGTAGGACCTGTGCCGGTTCTGCAGGGGCTGTTGAAGGCCCGGCTGAGAGTGGAACACGCTTATTATAAAATGATGGACAACGTGCAGGACTTCAGGCACATTTGGGCTGTGGGAGGGGTCTTATGTTCTGTTGGGGGGGAGGGAGAGCTGATTGTTAATTTCTGAGAGAAAATGTTTTTTGGCGACAGTTTGTTTTTTGCTTCTCTTTGTTTTGATATTTTTCTCTCTGGTCATTGGGTGATGATGTGGGTTTAATAAATGTTTTTTTAAAAATCAAAAAATCTATCTATCTATCTATCTATCTATCTATCTATCTATCTATCTATCTCTCTCTCTCTCTCTCTCTCTCTCTCTCTCTCTCTCTCTGTTTCGATTCTGGCGTGAGTGAGGTGGACGTCTTGATGGCGGGAGTTGTGAATTGTATTGTGTGTGTTTCTGGAATATCTCTGCACCTTTTCCTCTGTACATGATCAGGTAAGCTTCATTTTTCTAAATTGGTTCATTGATTTGCTTGCCGATCGACGGTGGACTTGTCAGGGGTCGGGAGTGATGGCGTCCTCGAGACGCCACCTCCGCCTATCCCGCAGGGAGTGCGGATAGTCCGCCGGATAGCACCGTGACCGTGAGGAAGATCTGCTGGCCGCCGGTGAACAGGTGGGACACGATCAGCTGTGTTTTGCATCCAGAATGAACCGAGCGGTGGTTGTGTTCCTGAAGGACGAGCCTCAGGTGCATCGTCTGATCGAGAGCGGTGGGTTTATTAGGGAGAATTTCGTACAGGTCTCCCCGCTGTCGGTGCCCCCACGCCGCATCACTGTATCCGGTGTTCCGCCGTTCATCCCCAATGAATCGCTGGAGACCGAACTCCGCAGGTTTGGTAAATTCGCCAGCGGATTTAAAACAGTGAGTCTGGGATGCAAGGACCCCAAACTGAGGCACGTCCAGTCTCTGAGGCGGCAGGTGTTCATGTTCCTGGACTCGCCGACCCAGACACTGGAGGTGTCTTTCAGGGTGAAGCGGCGGCCACTACCTAGTCTCGCCAGCTCAGGCCAGCTCAAATGTTTCAATGTGGAGACGTTGGTCACAAACGATTTGCGTGTCCACATAGACAACAACTGGTGGAAGCGGCGCGAGGGCGGTGGGCGGATCCGGCGGGGCCGAGGTGACGCGGCGGGCAACCCGCTCGGGCCGAGGCGGGTGGGCCGCAGCGGGACTGAGGGGTGGACCACGGTGCTGCAGATGCAGCAGCCGGTTCAAGGCCAAACTGTAACAGCCAGCTGCAGGATTCTGAGACTGCAGAGAACTTGAGCAGCTCTCGGTCTGCAGGGCCGAGGCAAAGCAACAGTTAGAAAAAAGCTGAAGAAGCTGCTTCCACCAGTTTAATAGTTAAAGATAATACCGAAGGACAAAGTGTATTCAGTAGCCAGGTATCAGATGTAGGAGGAGACATGGAGTACGACTCTGAGTCAGACGCTGTATCCATTGGTGAGACTCCTAACAGGAACACAAACCTCTACTCTCTAGAGGAAATAAATCAGTTCCTGGATGAAACATTTGGAAAATCTGTTAAAGTGACTGATTATTTCAGAGACACTGACAAGTTCATTAGATCTGTTGGCATATTAAAAAACTGGTTGGGTTTGACATTTTGGACGAAAAAACGCTTCCGCCTAATAAAACATGTCACAAATTTGAGGAAAGAAGCAAAAAATAAAACTGTTAGAAAGACTAGAAGGTCGCTGACATGATCATGTACCACAAGGTGTTTCTTCCTCTTTACTGTTCCTGCTTGTCTTATGTCTGATATTTTTCTCTGTCCTCTCTATGCGGAGCCTCAGAATAGGGTCGCTAAACATCAATGGTGGGAGAGACAAGCACAAAAGAGCTCTAATATCTGAGGTCTCTGCTCAAAAAAAGATTGATGTGCTTTTTTTACAAGAGACACACACAACTCAGACAGACGAAGTAGATTGGGGTTTATGGTGGGAGGTACATATGCCCTTAGCCATGGCACCAACTTCAGTGCAGGGGTAGCCGTTTTGTTAAAACCAACCACAAATACAACGGTCCTGTCTACTTCTGAAGTAGTGAAGGGACGATTACTGATGGTCAGAGCAGAAATAGAGAAATCTGTGTTCTGCTTTGTCAACATATATGCCCCGAACCAGGGGGCTGAAAGAGTAGTCTTGTTTAACAAGCTACAAAACGAGCTAACGAAACACCATCACGACCAACTCATCATTGGTGGGGACTTCAACTGTATTGTCGACTTTACTGTGGACAGGACAAGCGAGGAACCCCACCCGCAGTCATCCCAGAACCTAAACAACATTATAACACAAATCGATCTGCTGGACGCGTGGAGGGTCAAACATCCACAGTCCAGACAATACACATGGGTGAGGGTCAGAGACGACACGGTCAGTGCAGCCCGACTGGACAGAAACTATATCTCCCAAAGTCTCAGCTCCAGACTGGTTGAGAGCACAATTAGTCCAGTTGGGTTCACTGAACATCACTTAGTCAGCATAGATCTGTATATTTCACTGGGTGAAAGGGTTAAATCTCACTGGAGTTTTAACAACAAACTCCTTCTAGATAGGACTTTCTGTCACTGCTTTGAGCAATTTTGGCAGCAGTGGAAAATTAAAAAAACTGACTTCAGTTCACTGAAATTGTGGTGGGAGATTGGCAAAACACAAATTTGTGTTTTTTGCCAACAGTACACCTGCCATTCCACTGCTAAAATCAAGTTAGCAGTGCAAGAACTTGAAGCCAACATTGGGGAAATTGAAGAGGGCTTGCATGGCAACCCAGATCCTGCTAAGGGCCAACTGTTGCAGGAAAAAAGGTTGGAGCTGAGCTCCTTACTGCAGGAGAGAATAAAAGGAGCCCTCGTCAGGTCCTGCTACCTCCAGCTGAAGGACATGGATGCTCCAAGCTCCTTCTTTTTCAACCTGGAAAAATCGGTCGCCACGAAAGCAGATGACCTGCCTTAGGCTGCCAGGAGGCAGAGTGACCGCCAGTCCGGATGAGATGAGGAGCCATGCAATGGATTTCTACACCGACCTCTTTGGTGCAGGCCACTACAACATGGAGAGTCGCGAGAACTTCTGCAAGGGCTTCCTCGACTTAGCCGGACGAAGGCTGGTCTGGATCAGGAGGTGACTCTGGAGGAGTTGACGGTCGCCATCAACCAGATGGCATCGGGACGAGCACCAGGGATCGATGGTCTCTCCAGTGACTTCTACAAGCATTTCTGGAACACCATCGGACCCGATTTACATGGTGTTCTGTTATAGTGCTTTAGAACAGGATCTCTCCCAGTCTCCTGTCAGAGGGCTGTGCTCTCCCTACTACCCAAGAAAGGAGACCTGGCCCAACTTAAGAACTGGAGGCCAGTTGCCCTCCTCTGTACAGACTATAAGGTGCTTTCCAGAGCCTTATCAAACAGACTTAAGGACGTCCTGGAAATAATTGTCAATATAGACCAGACCTATTGTGTACCAGATAGGACAATCATGGACAACATTTTCCTCATACGAGATGTTATTGACGTTTGTAAATATTATTATATAAATTGTGGGATATTGTCTTTAGATCAGGAAAAGGCTTTTGACAGGGTGGATCACTCTTACTTGTTTTCTGCACTTAGGGCTTTTGGGTATTGGTGATGGTTTTCTGGCTTGGGTTGGTTTACTGTATAAAGGTGCACAATGTATGGTGAAGATGGGGACGGGCTGAGCCGGCCAATCCCTGTACAGCGAGGATAAGACAGGGTTGTCCTATATCAGGTCAACTATATAGCAGCTATTGAGCCCCTGCTGTGCAGGCTGAGAAGTCGGCTCAGTGGTCTCTCACTGCCGGACCTCGATCGTCCTCCCACTGTTTCTGCTTATGCAGACGACATTTACATCTTTGTTTCCAGTCAAGAGGATGTTCAACATCTGCAGGACACCCTGACTCTTTATGAACAGGCCTCATCTGCGGTTGAACTGGAAAAAAGTGAAGCTCTGATGGTGGGACAGTGGCGGGATCAGGCAGTGCCCAGTCTGCCTGGAGGACTCCAGTGGGGAAGGAGGGGCTGATGGTGCTGGGGAGTGTTCTTGGGCACTGAGGGCTTTCAAAGAAAGAACTGGGAGGGAGCTAGGGAGAAAGTGTGCGCTCGGTTGTCTAAATGGAAATGGCTGCTACCCCAGTTGTCATATAGGGGAAGGGTTCTGGTTGCCAATAACTTGGTCTCCTCGACTCTCTGGCACAAAGTTGTCGCTCTGACGCCACCAAAGGGCCTGGTAGAAATTCAGAAAGCCATCCTGGACTTCTTCTGGTCTGGTTACCACTGGGTCAGAGCAGCAGCCCTATATCTGCCTGTGGCTGAAGGGGGGCAGGGATTGATTAACATCCAGTCCAAAATGGCCTCATTTAGACTCCAGACAGCGCAAAGGCTGCTGTACAACTGTGGCCCAAGCTGGTTCGACACAGCTCGCCTGCTGCTGAGGAGAGCCGGTCGATTGGGCTACGACAAACAGCTTTTCCTCCTCCAACCGGAAACGGTGGACCTGACTGGACTGACACCTTTTTACAGCTCTGTCCTGCAGGCGTGGCAGATCTTTAAGATCACCGTCAGACAAATGAAACTCCGGTATGTGGTTGTTTGAAGAACCGTTGTTCTCCAACAACTTTATACAGACCAGACGTTGCAGTCTGCCAGCTTATGAGCCGGTCTCAGGGAGGCTGCACCAAACTAGGACATCTGATGAAGGTGGCGGCAACATCGGTGGACGACCTTGGAAGGAGGAGCAACATCACCTCTACCAGGCTGATTTACAGAGTGGTGAAGGAGGTCAGTGCTGCCCTGCCACAAAACCTGAGAGCATTTGCAGAAAAACAGAGACCTGTCCAAACAATGGAGCGAAGGCTGCAGTACAGCTTCCCTCTCTGTCCGTCACCCCAGCTGTGGGAGAGTGGCAGGAAGGAGGAGGACAGCTGCTGACGTTACAACCCCACACCTGGACCAGTTCCAGGCTGTGGGGAAAAGCAGCCTATCAAATCTGCGTGAAGGTTCTGAACCTGCGCCTCTTTGGCGGGGATGAGGAGTCGAGGTGGACTGAGTTTTTGGTCCAGGCGCTTCCCGAAGCAGCTGGCGGGCCTGTACAAGCTGCCCATTGAAAAGCGGACAGCAGACCTCCAGTGGAGGGTTGTACACGGGGCGATAGCTACGAACAGATACAGAGTGCACCTGGATCCTGAGCTGGGGGAAGAGTGTGTCTTCTGCTCTCAGGCGGAGACCCTGGAGCATTTATTTGTTCAGTGTCTTCGGCTGGTGACGCTGTTCGAGCTTTTAAAAAGGTGGTTTCAGGGTATCGGGGAGAAATTTTCTTTTGAGTTGTTCATTTTTGGCCCAAGGTACAGTGCTAAAAAGAAGACGGCACATACACTGGTGAACTTTTTATCTGGTTCTGCCAAGCTGGCCATCTGGCTGACGCCAACCGGGGGGTCCAGAACACTGGCAATGTAGAACCTGTGCGGTTCTGCAGGGACTGTTGAAGGCCCGCCTGAGAGTGGAACACGCTTATTATATAATGATGGATAACGTGCAGGACTTCAGGCACATTTGGGCTGTGGGCGGGGTCTTATGTTCTGTTGGGGGGGAGGGAGAGCTGATTGTTAATTTCTGAGAGAAAATGTTTTTTTTTGGCGACAGTTTGTTTTTTGCTTCTCTTTGTTTTGATATTTTTCTTTCTGGTCATTGGGTGATGATGTGGGTTTAATAAATGTTTTTTTAAAAATCAAATCTATCTCTATCACTCTCTCTCTCTCTCTCTATCTATCTATCTATCTATATCTCTATCACTCTCTCTCTCTATCGCTCTCTCTCTCTCTCTCTCTCTCTCTCTCTCTCTCTCTCTCTCTCTCTGTTTCCGGGAGTTCGGCGTGAGTGAGGTGGAGCGTCTTGATGGCGGGAGTTAGTAGTGTATTGTGTGTGTGTTTCTGGAATATCTCTACCTTTTTCCTCTGTACATGATCAGAGTAGCTTCATTTCCTAAAGTGGTTCATTGATTTGCTTACCCGTCGGCGGTGGACTTGTCCAGAAGTGCCGGGAATGGCGTCCTCCGGCGCCACCTCCGTCTATCCGGCGAAGTCGCGGATAGATCGCCGGATAACCGTGACGTGAAAGATCTGCTGGCGCGGTGAACAGGTGGGACACGATCAGCTGTGTTTTTGCATCCAGAATGAACCCGGCGGTGGTTGTGTTCCTGGGCGAGCCTCAGGTGCATCTCTCGTCTGGTCGGCGGTGGGTTTATTAGGGAGGCCCCCAAGTACAGGTCACCTTCTTCGGTGCCCCAGCATCACTGTATCCGGTGTTCACCGTTCATCTAATGAATCGCTGGGGCCGAACTCCGCCAGGTTTAGTATTGTTAAATGCATGTGATTTAAAACAGTGAGTCTGGGATACCGGGGACCCCAAACTGAGAGCACGTCCAGTCTCTGGGCGGCAGGTGTTCATGTTCTGGACTCATGACCCAGACACTGGAGGTGTCTTTCAGGGGTGAAACCGCGGCGGCGGCCACTACCTGAATCTCGCCAGCTCAGGCCAGCTCAAATGTTTGAATGTGGGCGTTGGTCTAAGCGATTTCGCGCGTGTCCACATAGACAACAACTGGTGGGACTTGGCAGATGGCGGATCCGCGGGGCGAGGTGGCGCCCGTGAGCAACCCTTCGGGCGGGCGGGTGAGCCCCTTGGCGGGACTGGGGGGGTGGACAACCTGTTGATGCTGCAGATGCAGCAACGGTTCAAGGCAAACTGTAACAGCCAGCTGCAAGTTGAGACTGCAGAGAACTTGAAACAGCCTCTCCGGTCTGCAGGGCGAGCAAAACACGGATTAGAAAAAGCTGAAGAAGCTGCTTCCACCAGTTTAATAGTTAAAAGATAATACCCGAAGGACAAGAAGTGTATTCAGTAGCCAGGTATCAGATGTAGGAGGAGACGTGAATGCGACTCTGAGTCAAGCTGTATCATGGTGAAGACTCTCTAACAGGAACACAAACCTCTACTCTCTAGAGGCTCATCAGTTCCTGGATGAAGTATTTAGGAAAATCTGTTAAAAGTGACGCTGATTATTTCAGAACACTGACAAGTTCATTAGATCTGTTGGCATATTAAAAAAACTGGTTGGGTTTGACATTTTGGGCGAAAAAGAAAGCGCTTCAGTCTAATAAAACATGTCTAGAATTTGAAAAAGCAAAAAAAAATAAACTTCTAATAGAACTAGAAATTCGCTGACATGATCATGTACCTGAGTGTTTCTTCCTCTTCTGTTCCCTACTTGTCTTGCTCATCTGATATTTTCTCTGTCACTCTCTGCTCACAGACCTCAAGAATAAATTAAGCCTAAACATCAATGGTGGGAAGACAAGCACAAAAACTCCCTATCTCAGGGTCTCTGCTTTCAAAAATTGATGTGCTTTTTTACAAAGACACACACTCAGACAGACAGTAGATTGGGGTTTGGGTGGGAGGGTACATGCCTTAGCCATGGCACCAACTTCAGTGCAGGGTAACCCGTTTTTTGTTAAAACCAACCACAAATACTAGCAGTCCTGTCTCTGCTGAAGTAGTGAAGGGGCGTTACAGTGGTGAAGAAATTAGAAATCTGTGTTCTGCTTTGTGTATATATGCCCGAACAGGGGGCTGAAGAGCCAATCTTGTTAACAAGCTACAATGACCTTGAAACACCATCACGACCAACTCATCATTGGTGGGGACTTCCAACTGTATTATCGACTTTTACTGTGGACAGGACAAAAGCGAGAACCCCACCGCAGTCATCAAGACCTAAAACAACATTATAACACAAATCGATCTTTGAATGGCGTGAAGGTCAAACATCCACAGTCCAGACAATACATATGGGTGGTCCAGAAACTGACTGCGGTCAGTGCTAGCCAGCTGGACAAACTATATCTCCCAAAGTCTCAGCTCCAGACTGGTTGAGCACAATTAATCCAGTTGGGTTCACTGAACATCACTTAGTCAGCATAGATCTGTATATTTCACTGCTGGGTGAAAGGGTTCCCGCAATCTCACTGGAGTTTTAACAACAAACTCTCCTTCTAGATAGGACTTTCTGTCCTGCTTTGAGCAATTTTGGCAACAGTGAAAATTAAAAACGACTTCAGTTCACTGAAATTGTGGTGGAGAATTGGCAAAGCCTGGAAATTTGTGTTTTTTGCCAACAGTACACCTGCCATTCCACTGCTAAAATCAAGTTAGCAGTGCAGAACTGAAGCCAACATTGGGGGGAAATTGAAGAGGGCTTGTAGCAGCAGATCTGCTAAGACCCAACTGTTGCAGAAAAAAAAAGGTTGAGCTGAAACCCTTTACTGCAGGAAGAATAAAAGAACCCCTCGTCAGGTCCTGCTTTCCTTCAGAAGGACATGGATGCTCCAAGCTCCTTCTTTCAACCTGGAAAAATCCCGATTAGCTACTTGAAAGCAGATGACCTGCCTTGGCCCAGGAGGCAAGGTAGCACTTGATCGGATGAGATGAGGAGCCATGCAATAGTTCCTACACCCGACCTGCGTGCAGGCCACTACAGCATGGAGAGTCGCGAAGGAACCTGCAAGGGCTTCCTGGAAAGCTTAGCCAGACGAGAAAATAGTCTGGATCAGGAGACTCTGGAGGAGTTGGCAGTCGCCATCAACCAGATAGCGGGGCCAGAAACACCAGGGATCCGTGGTACCATTTGACTTCTACAAGCATTTCCTGGAACACCATCGGACCGATTTACTTAATTCATTCTGTTATAATTAGCACACAGAACAGGATCTCTCCCAGTCTCTGTCAGAGGGCTGTGCTCTCTACTACCCAGAAAGGAGACCTGGCCCAACTTAAGAACTAGGCCAGTTGCCCTCCTCTGTACAGACTATAAGGTGCTTTCAGGCCTGTCAGAAACCTGGGGCGCAGGGCGTCCTGGAAATAATTGTCCAATATAGGCCGAACCTGTGTGTGTACCAGATAGGACAATCATGGACAACATTTTCCTCATACGAGATGTTATTGACGTTTGTACATCATTATAAATTGCGGGATATTAATAGCTTTAGATCAGGAAAAGGCTTTTGACAGAATTGAGATCCTCTTGCGACTTGCACTTAAGACTTTTGTTGTTGGTATTA
>NW_024401934.1:0-1593 GCF_016859285.1 Xiphias gladius
TCCCAGTTACGTGTTAACAGTAAAAGACACAGGCCTCGGAGTGCCAGGAGACGAAAATTCTCCCAGGAGTACCAGGGGCACGAGCAGTCTCGGAGTACCAGGGGCACGAGAGTCTCGGGAGTACCAGGGCACGAGAATTCTCCCAGGAGTACCAGGGGCACGAGAATTCTCTCAGGAGTACCAGGGGCACGAAAATTCTCTCAGGAGTACCAGGGGCACGAGAAGTGTCGGGAGTACCAGGGGCACGAGAAGTGTCGGGAGTACCAGGGGCACGAGCAGTGTCGGGAGTACCAGGGGCACGAGAAGTCTCCAGTACCAGGGGCACGAAATTCTCCCAGGAGTACCAGGGCACGAGAGATTTTGCTTTTTCTTCAAAGTGTTTTGACCGAGGAAGGTAAATCAGTCAGCCGCACTAGAATTTGGCCATATTTACCTTCCTCGGTGTCGAGGAGTTTATCCCGGAAACCGAAAACACTCTGCACGATTTCAGAAACCCAGTTTTTGAAAACATGGGCCTCCAGCGGAGGCGCGGGAAGTCTCGAACTCGTTGCCGCGTCGGGGGCTCTAGGCCTCCTTCAGAGCCCCCGCCTCTCTGAGAGGAAAATATGGAAGTATTTCAGAGAATTTTTCTACCAGTGTACCAGGGCCAGGAGGCGGAGCCCGGGAGAGGGAAGGCTGCGGCAAGCCTAACCAGTCCCGGGCAGCGGTGGCGGGTAGATGGAGACGGAGCCAGCGGAGAGGCGTCTGGCGGGGAATCTTAACAGGAGCAGACGCGAGGGCGGGTAGCAGCGGAGGCCTCGGTGTCGGTGGAGATGGAGATGGAGCCGGGAGAGCGAGAGGATCTGGGAAGCCTTACTCTGGCCGGGCAGCGGTGTCCCATGAGCTGGATCTGAGCCAGCGGAGAGGCGTCTGGGAATCTTAACCCGGGCAGGCAGCGAGGCAGGTAACCCTCGACCAGGCCCTCGGTGACGGAGGAGATGGAGATGGAGCCAGGGATGAGGGAGGAGGATGCGGGAAGCATAACCCGGCACGCAGCGCAGGTGCCGCCAGGCTGGAGACGGAGCCAGCGGAGAGGCGTCTGGCGGGAATCTTAACCCGGGAGCAGGCAGCGGGGCCGGGTGGCCTCGACAGGCCCTCGGTGACGGTGGAGATGGAGATGGAGCTAGGGATGAGGGAGAGGATCTGGGAAGCCCAACCAGGCACGTGCAGCAGGTGCCTCCGAGGCTGGAGACGGAGCGGCGGACAGAGGCGATCTGGCGGGAATCTTAACCGGAACGGGCAGACGCGAGGGCAGGCAGCCTCGGGAGCCCTCGGTGGACGGTGGAGATGGAGATGGAGCCAGGGATGAGGCAGAGGATGCGGGAAGCACAACCAGGCACGCAGGGGTGCCGAGGCTGGAGACGGAGCCAGCGGAGAGGGCGATCTGGCGGGAATCTTAACCCGGGAGCGAGCAGCGGGCGGGTAACCTCGACGGAGCCCTCGGTGACGGTGGAGATGGAGATGGAGATGGAGTCAGGGATGAGGCAGAGGCTGTGTGAAGCCTAAACCAGGCACGGGCAGCATGTGCCGCCGAGCTGGAGACGGAGCTGGCGG
>NW_024401935.1:0-5756 GCF_016859285.1 Xiphias gladius
CCCGGTCCAGGCAGCGGTGTCAGCGGAGCTGGATCTGAGCCAGCGGAGAGGCGTCTGGCGGGAATCTTAACCCGGAGCAGACAGCGAGGCAGGTGGCCAGCGGAGCCCTCGGTGGCGGTGGAGATGGAGATGGAGATGGAGTCAGGGATGAGGCAGAGGCTGTGTGAAGCCTAAACCATGCAGGCAGCAGGTGCCGCCGAGCTGGAGACGGAGAGCTGGACATGGAGATGGCGGAGAGGGCGAGGCTGTGTGAAGCCTAACCCGGGAACGGGCAGCGGATGCCGGGTAGCCGGTGACGGAACCCTCGGTGACGGTGGAGATGGAGATGGAGCGGGAGTAAGGGATGAGGGTGAGGATCTGGGAAGCCTAACCAGGCGGGCAGCAGGTGCAGTGGGCTGGAGACGGTGGCAGAGGAGAGGGAGAGCCGGAGATGGAGATGGCGGAGAGGGCGAGGCTGTGTGAAGCCTAACCCGGGAACGGGCAGCGAGGGCCGTGTAGCCGGCGACAGAGCCCTCGGTGATGGTGGAGATGGAGATGGAGCCAGGGATGAGGGAGAGGATGCGGGAAGCCTAACCCGGCCCGGGCAGCGGATGCCGGGTGGCAGTGTGAGGCCCTCGGTGGACGGTGGAGATGGAGCCAGGGATGAGGATCTTGGGGAGTACCAGGGGCGGAGCTTACCAGGGGCCTGAAAGGGCTCTGCACGAGTACCAGGGGCACAGAAAGGTCTTGGCAGCACTTGACTATGAGTGTTTAGCCAGGAGGGTGCTTAAGTGTGGGTACACAGGTTCGGCTGGTGGTCGAGGTTCCTGGAGGAGGTACCCAGAGCCGGAGATGGAGGGAGAGGGGGGGGATGCGGGAAGTTTAACCCGGGCCCGGGAAGCCGTGGCCGGGCAGCCGGGGATGGAGCCGGGGGGTGGGAGATGGAGAGCGGTGTACCAGGGGCACCTGAGGGCTCTGCAGGGTACCAGGGGGCAAAGGTCTTGGCAGCGCGACTATGAGTGTTTAGCCGGTGGGGGGGTGCTTAAGTGTGGGTACACAGGTTCGGCTGGTGGTCGAGGTTCCTGGAGGAGGTACCCAGAGCCGTGGATGGAGGGAGAGGCGGCGGGAAGCCTCCCCGGGCCCGGGCAGCGGTGGCCGGGCAGCCGGAGATGGAGCAGGGAGGTGGGAGATGGAGAGCTGTGGCAGACCAGGGATGAGGAGGCAGGGAAGCCTCCCCGGGCCCGGGCAGCAGTGGCCGGGCAGCCGGAGATGGAGCAGGGAGGTGGGAGATGGAGAGCTGGAGCCAGACCAGGGATGAGGGAGGCGGCAGGAAGCCTCCCGGGCCAGGCAGCAGTGGCCAGGTAGCCAGGGATGGAGCAGGGGGTGGGAGAGCCAGGCCAGGGGAGAGGGGAGGATGCAGGAAGCCTCCCGGGCCAGGCAGCGATGGCCAGGTAGCCGGAGATGGAGCAGGGGTGGGAGCCAGACCAGGGAGGCAGGAGGCGGCAGGAAGCCTCCCGGGCCCGGAAGCGATGGCCAGGTGGCCGAGATGGGAGAGGCGGTGGTAAGCATCCTCCAGGCCAGGCAGCAGGGCCAGGCTGTGCCAGGATTGTGGGGAGCAGAGCAGAGCAGGGCAGGGGCCTGGGGCAGGCACAGTATATATTATCTGTATTATTATATAGAAATTGATATGTTTTGTATAAGTTTCAGCTGAAATCGAGGTATAGGCCGGGCCAGGTCGGAGGACGGTCACCAGAAAGAACACAGCCCTCAGGTGCCAGGGGCGAAATTCTCCCAGAGTGCCAGGGGCAGGCAGTCTCAGGAGTGCCAGGGGCGAGAGTCTCAGGTGCCAGGGCAGAGTCTCAGGAGTGCCAGGACACGAGAATTCTCCCAGGAGTGCCAGAGATTCTCTCAGGAGTACCAGGGGCTGTTCTCAGGATTGCCAGGGGGTGTCAGGAGTGCCAGGGCACGAGAGTGTCAGGAGTGCCAGGGCACGAGTGTCAGGAGTGCCAGGGGCTGTCCAGGTGCCAGGGGCACATTCTCCCAGGAGTGCCAGGGGCACGAGGTGTCAGGTACCAGGGGCCAGAAGTGTCAGGAGTGCCAGGGGCACGAGAGTGTCAGGAGTGCCAGGGGCGAGAGTGTCCAGGTACCAGGGCACGAAATTCTCTCCAGGTACCAGGGGCTGAAAATTCTCCCAGGAGTACCAGGGGCACGAGATTTTGCGTTTTCTTCAAAGAGTGTTTGACCGAGGAAGGTAAATCAGGCCAGCCACTAGGGTGGCCATATTACCTTCCTCGGTGTCGAGAGTTTATCCCAGGAAACCGAAAAACACTCTGCGATTTCAGAAACCCAGTTTTGAAAACATGGGCCTCAGAACAGGCGCCAGAGTCTCGAACTCGTTGCCGCGTCGGGGGCTCTGGGCAGCCTCCTTCAAGAGCCCCGCCTCTCTGAGGAAAATATGGAAGTATTCAGAATTTTTCTACCAGTGTGCCAGGGCCAGGAGACGGAGCCAGGGAGAGGAGAGGCTGCAGTAAGCCTAACCAGTCCCAGGCAGCAGTGGCCAGGTAGATGGAGACAGGAGCCAGCGGAGAGGGCGATGCAGCAGGAATCTTAACCCAGGAACAGGCAGCAGGGCCAGGTGGCCGGCGACAGAGCCCTCGGTGTCAGTGGAGATGGAGATGGAGCCAGGGAGAGCAGAGGATGCAGGAAGCCTCTGGCCCGGGCAGCGTGTCCGCGGAGCTGGATGCAGGAGCCGGCGGAGAGGGCGATGCGGCAGGAATCTTAACCCAGGAACGGGCAGCGAGGCAGGTGGCCTCGACAGGCCCTCGGTGACGGTGGAGATGGAGATGGAGCCAGGGATGAGGAGGGAGGATGCAGGAAGCCCAGCCAGGCACGCAGCAGGTGCCTCCAGGCTGGAGACAGGCTGGCGGAGAGGCGGGGCGGCAGGAATCTTAGCAGGAACGGGCAGCAGGGCAGGTAACCTCGACAGGCCCTCGGTGACAGTGGAGATGGAGATGGAGCCAGGGATGAGGAGAGGATGCAGGAAGCCCACCCGGGCACGCGCAGCAGGTGCCTCCAGGCTGTAGACGGAGCTGGCGGAGAGGGCGATGCAGCAGGAATCTTAAGCCAGGCCCGGGCAGCAGGGGCCAGGTGGCTGGTGACAGAGCCCTCAGTGACAGTGGAGATGGAGATGGAGATGGAGTCAGGGATGAGGGAGAGGATGCAGGAAGCCTACCCGGGCACGTGCAGCAGGTGCCTCCAGGCTGGAGACAGAGCCGGCGGACAGAGGCGATGCGGCAGGAATCTTAGCAGGCCCGGGCAGCAGGGCCAGGTGGCCTCGACAGGAGCCCTCAGTGACAGTGGAGATGGAGATGGAGCCAGGGATGAGGGAGAGGATGCAGGAAGCCCCCAGGCACGCGCAGCAGGTGCCTCAGGCTGTAGACAGAGCTGGCGGAGAGGGCGATGCAGCAGGAATCTTAAGCCGGGCCCGGGCAGCAGGGCCAGGTGGCTGGTGACAGGAGCCCTCAGTGACAGTGGAGATGGAGATGGAGATGGAGTCAGGGATGAGGGAGAGGATGCAGGAAGCCTAGCCGGGCACGTGCAGCAGGTGCCTCCAGGCTGGAGACAGGAGCCGGCGGACAGGGCGATGCGTCAGGAATCTTAACCCAGGCCCGGGCAGCAGGCCAGGTGACCCTCGACAGGAGCCCTCGGTGACAGTGGAGATGGAGATGGAGCCAGGGATGAGGAGAGGATGCAGGAAGCCTAACCCGGGCACGCAGCAGGTGCCTCCAGGCTGGAGACAGGCCAGCGGAGGGCGATGCAGCAGGAATCTTAAGCCGGGCCCAGGCAGCAGGGCCAGGTGGCTGGTGACAGAGCCCTCAGTGACGGTGGGGATGGAGATGGAGATGGAGTCAGGGATGAGGGAGAGGATGCAGGAAGCCCAGCCGGGCACGTGCAGCAGGTGCCTCCAGGCTGGAGACAGAGCCGGCGGACAGGGCGATGCGGCAGGAATCTTAACCCAGGAACGGGCAGCGAGGCCAGGTAACCTCGACAGGAGCCCTCGGTGACGGTGGAGATGGAGATGGAGCCAGGGATGAGGCAGAGGATGCAGGAAGCCTAGCGGGCACGCGCAGCAGGTGCCTCCAGGCTGGAGACAGAGCCAGCGGAGAGACGATGCAGCAGGAATCTTGCAGGAACGAGCAGCAGGGCCAGGTAACCCTCGACAGAGCCCTCGGTGACGGTGGAGATGGAGATGGAGATGGAGTCAGGGATGGGGCAGAGGCTGTGTGAAGCCTAAACCAGGCACAGGCAGCAGGTGCCGCAGGCTGGAGACAGGAGCCAGCGGAGGAGCGATGCAGGAATCTTAACCCAGGAACGGGCAGCAGGGCCAGGTACCCTCGACAGAGCCCTCGGTGACGGTGGAGATGGAGATGGAGCCAGGGATGAGGCAGAGGATGCAGGAAGCCCTACCGGGCACGCAGCAGGTGCCTCAGGCTGGAGACAGAGCCAGCGGAGGGCGATGCGGCAGGAATCTTAACCCAGGAACAGAGCAGCAGGGCCAGGTAACCCTCGACAGAGCCCTCGGTGACAGTGGAGATGGAGATGGAGATGGAGTCAGGGATGGGAGGCAGAGGCTGTGTGAAGCCTAAACCAGGCACGGGCAGCAGGTGCCGCCAGGCTGGAGAGACAGAGCCAGCGGAGAGGGGCGTCGGCAGGAATCTTACCAGGAACAGGCAGCAGGCCAGGTAACCTCGACAGAGCCCTCGGTGACGGTGGAGATGGAGATGGAGCCAGGGATGAGGAGGATGCAGGAAGCCTAACCGGGCACGTGCAGCAGGTGCCTCCAGGCTGGAGACAGGTGCTGGAGATGGAGATGGCGGAGAGGGGCAGGCTGTGTGAAGCCTGGCAGGAACAGGCAGCGGATGCCAGGTAACCCTCGACAGAGCCCTCAGTGACAGTGGAGATGGAGATGGAGCCAGGGATGAGGAGAGGATGCAGGAAGCCTAACCCGGGCCAGGCAGGATGCCAGGTGGCCAGTGACAGAGCCCTCAGTGACAGTGGAGATGGAGCCAGGGATGGGGAGGATGCAGGAAGCCTAACCCGGCGATGGAAGCATGCTCCAGGGCCAGGCGCCCCATGCAGGTGCCAGGGGACAGAAGCTTGATTGCCAGGGCTGAGATTCTCTCAGGGTGCCAGGGGCAGAGTCCCAGGAGTGCCAGGGGCTGAAAGTGTCAGGGTGCCAGGGCACAGATTCTCCCAGGAGTGCCAGAGAATTCTCTCAGGAGTGCCAGGGGCAGAGTGTCAGGTGCCAGGGGCACGAGGTGTCAGGAGTGCCAGGGGACGAGTGTCAGTGCCAGGGACAGAGTTCTCTCCAGGTGCCAGGGCTGAGATTCTCCCAGAATTGCCAGGGGCACGAAGTGTCAGGAGTGCCAGGGGCACGAAGTGTCAGGGTGCCAGGGGCACAGAGTGTCAGGAGTGCCAGGGCACGAGAGTGTCAGGTACCAGGGGCTGAAAATTCTCTCCCGGAGTGCCAGGGGCACGAGAGATTTTGCGTTTTCTTCAAAGTGTTTGACCGAGGAAGGTAAATCAGGTCAGCCACTAGAATTTGGCCATATTACCTTCCTCAGTGTCGAGGGTTTATCCCAGGAAACCGAAAAATACTCTGCACGATTTCAGAAACCCAGTTTTGAAAACATGGGCCTCAGAACAGGCGCCAGAGTCTCGAACTCGTTGCCGCGTCAGGGGCTCTAGGCAGCCTCCTTCAGAGGCCCCGCCTCTGA
>NW_024401936.1:0-28332 GCF_016859285.1 Xiphias gladius
ATAGTCTAAACAACTTGTTTCTTTTGGAACACACCTATATGTATATAAGATATGTTGTCGACCCTCAAGCTCATCTAACTACTTTAAGATTTTGGAAGCTAAGAAATTGCATGACTGATGATGGCAAACATGCTTTCATTTGATTTCAGTCTTGAGACAGGCCAAAATCACAGCAGATGTTGATTTTTGGCGTCTATTCGCCGAAAACTTCATTTGACTCAAATATTCATTTGAGCTGCTAGGCTCTCAATTCTTGCCAGATCGTTTTAGAAAACTTTCTACTTTAAGAAGACTCCCAAAAGCTAAGTATGTGCTTTGAATTGAGTTTGCATAAGCATTTTTTGAAAGCAGTACATGTTTGATTTGATGTTCATTACATGACGAGAGAGGAATTTGAACATAATATAGTCTAAACAACTTGTTTCTTTTGGAACACACCTATATGTATATAAGATATGTTGTCGACCCTCAAGCTCATCTAACTACTTTAAGATTTTGGAAGCTAGAAATTGCATGACTGATGATGGCAAACATGCTTTCATTTGATTTCAGTCATGAGCAGGCCAAAATCACAGCAGATGTTGATTTTGGCGTCTATTCGCCGAAAACTTCATTTGACTCAAATATTCATTTGAGCTGCTAGGCTCTCAATTCTTGCCAGATCGTTTTAGAAAACTTTCTACTTTAAGAAGACTCCCAAAGAAGGCTAAGTATGTGCTTTGAATTGAGTTTGCATAAGCATTTTTGAAAGCATAGTACATGTTTGATTTGATGTTCATTATGACGAGAGGAATTTGAACATAATATAGTCTAAACAGCTTGTTTCTTCTGGAACATACCTACACCTATATGTATATAAGATATGTTGTCGACCCCTCAAACTCATCTAACTACTTTAAGATTTTGGAAGCTAAGAAATTGCATGACTGATGATGGCAAACATGCTTTCATTTGATTTCAGTGCGCAGACGGGCCAAAATCACAGCAGATGTTGATTTTGGCGTCTATTAGCGAAAACTTCATTTGACTCAAATATTCATTTGAGCTGCTAGGCTCTCAATTCTTGCCAGATCGTTTTGAAAACTTTCTACTTTAGAAGACTCCCAAAGAAAGCTAAGTATGTGCTTTGAATTGAGTTTGCATAAGCATTTTTGAAAAGCAGTACATGTTTGATTTGATGTTCATTACGACGAGAGGAATTTGAACATAATATAGTCTAAACAGCTTGTTTCTTTTGGAACACACCTATATGTATATAAGATATGTTGTCGACCCTCAAGCTCATCTAACTACTTTAAGATTTTGGAAGCTAGAAATTGCATGACTGATGATGGCAAACATGCTTTCATTTGATTTCAGTCTTGAGCGGGCCAAAATCACAGCAGATGTTGATTTTGGCGTCTATTCGCCGAGAACTTCATATGACTCAAATATTCATTTGAGCTGCTAGGCTCTCAATTCTTGCCAGATCGTTTTAGAAAACGTTCTACTTTAAGAAGACACCCGAAACAAGGTAGGTATGTGCTTTGAATTGAGTTTGCATAAGCATTTTTGAAAACATAGTACATGTTTGATTTGATGTTCATTAGCATGAGAGGAATTTGAACATAATATAGTCTAAACAGCTTGTTTTCTTTGGAACACACCTATATGTATATAAGATATGTTGTCGACCCTCAAGCTCATCTAACTACTTTAAGATTTTGGAAGCTAGAAATTGCATGACTGATGATGGCAAACATGCTTTCATTTGATTTCAGTCTTGAGCAGGCCAAAATCACAGCAGATGTTGATTTTTGGCGTCTATTCAGCGAAAACTTCATTTGACTCAAATATTCATTTGAGCTGCTAGGCTCTCAATTCTTGCCAGATCGTTTTGAAAACTTTCTACTTTAAGAAGACTCCCAAAAGCAAAGTAAGTATGTGCTTTGAATTGAGTTTGCATAAGCATTTTTTGAAAGCAGTACATGTTTGATTTGATGTTCATTACATGAGAGAGGAATTTGAACATAATATAGTCTAAACAACTTGTTTCTTTTGGAACACACCTATATGTATATAAGATATGTTGTCGACCCTCAAGCTCATCTAACTACTTTAAGATTTTGGAAGCTAGAAATTGCATGACTGATGATGGCAAACATGCTTTCATTTGATTTCAGTCTTGAGCGGGCCAAAATCACAGCAGATGTTGATTTTTGGCGTCTATTCGCGAAAACTTCATTTGACTCAAATATTCATTTGAGCTGCTAGGCTCTCAATTCTTGCCAGATCGTTTTAGAAAACTTTCTACTTTAAGAAGACTCCCAAAAGAAAGCTAAGTATGTGCTTTGAATTGAGTTTGCATAAGCATTTTTGAAAACGCAGTACATGTTTGATTTGATGTTCATTAAATGACGAGAGAATTTGAACATAATAGAGTCTAAACATATTGTTTCGTTTGGCACCTATATGTATATAAGATATGTTGTCGACCCCTCAAGCTCATCTAACTACTTTAAGATTTTGGAAGCTAAGAAATAGCATGAATGATGATGGCAAACATGCTTTCATTTGATTTCAGTCTTGATGCAGGCCAAAATCACAGCAGATGTTGATTTTTGGCGTCTATTCAGCGAAAACTTCATTTGACTCAAATATTCATTTGAGCTGCTAGGCTCTCAATTCTTGCCAGATCGTTTTAGAAAACTTTCTACTTTAAGAAGACTCCCAAAGAAAGGTAAGTATGTGCTTTGTATTGAGTTTGCATAAGCATTTTTGAAAACGCAGTACGTTTGATTTGATGTTCATTACGACGAGAGAGAATTTGAACATAATATAGTCTAAACAACTTGTTTCTTTTGGAACACACCTATATGTATATAAGATATGTTGTCGACCCCTCAAGCTCATCTAACTACTTTAAGATTTTGGAAGCTAAATTGCATGACTGATGATGGCAAACATGCTTTCATTTGATTTCAGTCTTGAGCAGGCCAAAATCACAGCAGATGTTGATTTTTGGCGTCTATTAGCCGAAAACTTCATTTGACTCAAATATTCATTTGAGCTGCTAGGCTCTCAATTCTTGCCAGATCGTTTTAGAAAACTTTCTACTTTAAGAGGACTCCCAAAAGAAAGGTAAGTATGTGCTTTGAATTGAGTTTGCATAAGCATTTTTAAAGCATAGTACATGTTTGATTTGATGTTCATTAGCGACGAGAGAGAATTTGAACATAATATAGTCTAAACAGCTTGTTTCTTTTGGAACACACCTATATATATGTATATAAGATATGTTGTCGACCCTCAAGCTCATCTAACTACTTTAAGATTTTGGAAGCTAAGAAATTGCATGACTGATGATGGCAAACATGCTTTCATTTGATTTCAGTGCACAGACCCAAAATCACAGCAGATGTTGATTTTGGCGTCTATTCATGAAAACTTCATTTGACTCAAATATTCATTTGAGCTGCTAGGCTCTCAATTCTTGCCAGATCGTTTTAGAAAACTTTCTACTTTAAAGACTCCCAAAGAAAGGTAAGTATGTGCTTTGAATTGAGTTTGCATAAGCATTTTTTAAGCATAGTACATGTTTGATTTGATGTTCATTACATGACGAGAGAGAATTTGAACATAATATAGTCTAAACAACTTGTTTCTTTTGGAACACACCTATATGTATATAAGATATGTTGTCGACCCCTCAAGCTCATCTAACTACTTTAAGATTTTTGGAAGCTAAGAAATTGCATGACTGATGATGGCAAACATGCTTTCATTTGATTTCAGTCTTGAGCAGACCAAAATCACAGCAGATGTTGATTTTGGCGTCTATTATTACGCCGAAAACTTCATTTGACTCAAATATTCATTTGAGCTGCTAGGCTCTCAATTCTTGCCAGATCGTTTTAGAAAACTTTATACTTTAAGAAGACTCCCAAAGAAAGTAAGTATGTCCTTTGAAATGAGTTTGCATAAGCATTTTTAAAAACGTAGTACATGTTTGATTTGATGTTCATTACATGACGAGAGAGAATTTGAACATAATATAGTCTAAACAACTTGTTTCTTTTGGAACACACCTATATGTATATAAGATATGTTGTCGACCCTCAAGCTCATCTAACTACTTTAAGATTTTGGAAGCTAGAAATTGCATGACTGATGATGGCAAACATGCTTTCATTTGATTTCAGTCTTAGGCAGGCCAAAATCACAGCAGATGTTGATTTTGGCGTCTATTAAGCGAAAACTTCATTTGACTCAAATATTCATTTGAGCTGCTAGGCTCTCAATTCTTGCCAGATCGTTTTAGAAAACTTTCTACTTTAAGAAGACTCCCAAAAAGGTAAGTATGTGCTTTGAATTGAGTTTGCATAAGCATTTTTGAAAAGCAGTACATGTTTGATTTGATGTTCATTACGACGAGAGAGCGAATTTGAACATAATATAGTCTAAACAGCTTGTTTCTTTTGGAACACACCTATATGTATATAAGATATGTTGTCGACCCCTCAAGCTCATCTAACTACTTTAAGATTTTGGAAGCTAAGAAATTGCATGACTGATGATGGCAAACATGCTTTCATTTGATTTCAGTGCGCTGACGGGCCAAAATCACAGCAGATGTTGATTTTTGTCGTCTATTAAGCGAAAACTTCATATGACTCAAATATTCATTTCAGCTGCTAGGCTCTCAATTCTTGCCAGATCGTTTTAGAAAACTTTCTACTTTAAGAAGACTCCCAAAGAAGGTAAGTATGTGCTTTGAATTGAGTTTGCATAAGCATTTTTGAAAAGCATGAGTACATGTTTGATTTGATGTTCATTACATGACGAGAGAGAGGAATTTGAACATAATATAGTCTAAACAACTTGTTTCTTTTGGAACACACCTATATGTATATAAGATATGTTGTCGACCCCTCAAGCTCATCTAACTACTTTAAGATTTTGGAAGCTAAGAAATTGCATGACTGATGATGGCAAACATGCTTTCATTTGATTTCAGTGCAGACGGGCCAAAATCACAGCAGATGTTGATTTTGGCGTCTATTCGCCGAAAACTTCATTTGACTCAAATATTCATTTGAGCTGCTAGGCTCTCAATTCTTGCCAGATCGTTTTAGAAAACTTTCTACTTTAAGAAGACTCCCAAAAGAAAGGTAAGTATGTGCTTTGAATTGAGTTTGCATAAGCATTTTTGAAAAGCAGTACATGTTTGATTTGATGTTCATTAGCGACGAGAGGAATTTGAACATAATATAGTCTAAACAACTTGTTTCTTTTGGAACACACCTATATGTATATAAGATATGTTGTCGACCCTCAAGCTCATCTAACTACTTTAAGATTTTGGAAGCTAAGAAATTGCATGACTGATGATGGCAAACATGCTTTCATTTGATTTCAGTGCACAGAGCGGGCCAAAATCACAGCAGATGTTGATTTTTGGCGTCTATTCAGCGAAAACTTCATTTGACTCAAATATTCATTTGAGCTGCTAGGCTCTCAATTCTTGCCAGATCGTTTAGGAAAACTTTCTACTTTAAGAAGACTCCCAAAGAAAGGTAAGTATGTGCTTTGAATTGAGTTTGCATAAGCATTTTTTGAAAACGCAGTACATGTTTGATTTGATGTTAATTAGCGACGAGAGAGAATTTGAACATAATATAGTCTAAACAACTTGTTTCTTTTGGAACACACCTATATGTATATAAGATATGTTGTCGACCCTCAAGCTCATCTAACTACTTTAAGATTTTGGAAGCTAAGAAATTGCATGACTGATGATGGCAAACATGCTTTCATTTGATTTCAGTCATGAGCGGGCCAAAATCACAGCAGATGTTGATTTTGGCGTCTATTCGCCGAAAACTTCATTTGACTCAAATATTCATTTGAGCTGCTAGGCTCTCAATTCTTGCCAGATCGTTTTAGAAAACTTTCTACTTTAAGAAGACTCCCAAAGAAGGCTAAGTATGTGCTTTGAATTGAGTTTGCATAAGCATTTTTGAAAAGCAGTACATGTTTGATTTGATGTTCATGACGAGAGAGAATTTGAACATAATATAGTCTAAACAACTTGTTTCTTTTGGAACACACCTATATATGTATATAAGATATGTTGTCGACCCCTCAAGCTCATCTAACTACTTTAAGATTTTGGAAGCTAAGAAATTGCATGACTGATGATGGCAAACATGCTTTCATTTGATTTCAGTCTTGCCACGGGCCAAAATCACAGCAGATGTTGATTTTGGCGTCTATTAGCGAGAAAACTTCATTTGACTCAAATATTCATTTGAGCTGCTAGGCTCTCAATTCTTGCCAGATCGTTTTAGAAAACTTTCTACTTTAAGAAGACTCCCAAAGAAAGGTAAGTATGTGCGTTGAATTGAGTTTGCATAAGCATTTTTTGCAAAGCATGACATGTTTGATTTTATTTTCATTAGAGACGAGAGAGAATTTGAACATAATATAATCTAAACAGCTTGTTTCTTTTGGAACACAACTATATTTATCTAATATATTTTGTCTCAACCTCAAGCTCATCTAACTACTTTAAGATTTTGGAAGCTAAGAAATTGCATGACTGATGATGGCAAACATGCTTTCATTTGATTTCAGTGTGCAAACGGGCCAAAATCACAGCAGATGTTGATTTTTGGCGTCTATTCGCCGAAAAAACTTCATTTGACTCAAATATTCATTTGAGCTGCTAGGCTCTCAATTCTTGCCAGATCGTTTTAGAAAACTTTCTACTTTAAGTGGACTCCCAAGCAAAGGTAAGTATGTGCTTTGAATTGAGTTTGCATAAGCATTTTTTGAAAGCAGTACATGTTTGATTTGATGTTCATTACATGACGAGAGAATTTGAACATAATATAGTCTAAACAACTTGTTTCTTTTGGAACACACCTATATGTATATAAGATATGTTGTCGACCCTCAAGCTCATCTAACTACTTTAAGATTTTGGAAGCTAAGAAATTGCATGACTGATGATGGCAAACATGCTTTCATTTGATTTCAGTCTTGAGGCAGGCCAAAATCACAGCAGATGTTGATTTTTGGCGTCTATTCGCTAAGAAAACTTCATTTGACTCAAATATTCATTTGAGCTGCTAGGCTCTCAATTCTTGCCAAATCTTTTTAGAAAACTTTCTACTTTAAGAAGACTCCCAAAGAAAGGTAAGTATGTACGTTGATTTGAGTTTGCATAAGCATTTTTGAAAAGCGCAGTACATGTTTGATTTGATGTTCATTACATGACGAGAGAGAATTTGAACATAATATAGTCTAAACAACTTGTTTCTTTTGGAACACACCTATATGTATATAAGATATGTTGTCGACCCTCAAGCTCATCTAACTACTTTAAGATTTTGGAAGCTAAGAAATTGCATGACTGATGATGGCAAACATGCTTTCATTTGATTTCAGTCTTGAGCAGACCAAAATCACAGCAGATGTTGATTTTTGGCGTCTATTCGCCGAAAACTTCATTTGTCTCAAATATTCATTTGAGCTGCTAGGCTCTCAATTCTTGCCAGATCGTTTTAGAAAACTTTCTACTTTAAGAAGACTCCCAAAGAAAGGTAAGTATGTGCGTTGAATTGAGTTTGCATAAGCATTTTTGAAAGCATGATACATGTTTGATTTGATGTTCATTAGCGACGAGAGAGAATTTGAACATAATATAGTCTAAACAACTTGTTTCTTTTGGAACACACCTATATGTATATAAGATATGTTGTCGACCCTCAAGCTCATCTAACTACTTTAAGATTTTGGAAGCTAGAAATTGCATGACTGATGATGGCAAACATGCTTTCATTTGATTTCAGTGCATAGACAGGCCAAAATCACAGCAGATGTTGATTTTTGGCGTCTATTAAGCGAAAACTTCATTTGACTCAAATATTCATTTTGAGCTGCTAGGCTCTCAATTCTTGCCAGATCGTTTTAGAAAACTTTCTACTTTAAGAAGACTCCCAAAGAAAGGTAAGTATGTGCTTTGAATTGAGTTTGCATAAGCATTTTTGAAAACGCAGTACATGTTTGATTTGATGTTCATTACATGACGAGAGAATTTGAACATAATATAGTCTAAACAGCTTGTTTCTTTTGGAACACACCTATATGTATATAAGATATGTTGTCGACCCTCAAGCTCATCTAACTACTTTAAGATTTTGGAAGCTAGAAATTGCATGACTGATGATGGCAAACATGCTTTCATTTGATTTCAGTGCGCAGACGGGCCAAAATCACAGCAGATGTTGATTTTTGTCGTCTATTCAGCGAAAACTTCATTTGACTCAAATATTCATTTTGAGCTGCTAGGCTCTCAATTCTTGCCAGATCGTTTTTGAAAACTTTCTACTTTAAGAAGACTCCCCAAAAGAAAGCTAAGTATGTGCTTTGAATTGAGTTTGCATAAGCATTTTTGAAACGCAGTACATGTTTGATTTGATGTTCATTACACGAGAGAGAATTTGAACATAATATAGTCTAAACAACTTGTTTCTTTTGGAACACACCTATATATATGTATATAAGATATGTTGTCGACCCTCAAGCTCATCTAACTACTTTAAGATTTTGGAAGCTAAGAAATTGCATGACTGATGATGGCAAACATGCTTTCATTTGATTTCAGTCTTGAGCGGGCCAAAATCACAGCAGATGTTGATTTTTGGCGTCTATTCGCCGAAAACTTCATTTGACTCAAATATTCATTTGAGCTGCTAGGCTCTCAATTCTTGCCAGATCGTTTTTAGAAAACTTTCTACTTTAAGAAGACTCCCAAAAGCTAAGTATGTGCTTTGAATTGAGTTTGCATAAGCATTTTTTGAAAACATGATACATGTTTGATTTGATGTTCATTACATACGAGAGAGAATTTGAACATAATATAGTCTAAACAGCTTGTTTCTTTTGGAACACACCTATATGTATATAAGATATGTTGTCGACCCCTCAAGCTCATCTAACTACTTTAAGATTTTGGAAGCTTAGAAATTGCATGACTGATGATGGCAAACATGCTTTCATTTGATTTCGGTGCGCACACGGCCAAAATCACAGCAGATGTTGATTTTGGCGTCTATTAAGCGAAAACTTCATTTGACTCAAATATTCATTTGAGCTGCTAGGCTCTCAATTCTTGCCAGATCGTTTTAGAAAACTTTCTACTTTAAGAAGACTCCCAAGAAAGCTAAGTATGTGCTTTGAATTGAGTTTGCATAAGCATTTTTGAAAACGCAGTACATGTTTGATTTGATGTTCATTACATGACGAGAGAGAATTTGAACATAATATAGTCTAAACAGCTTGTTTCTTTTGGAACACACCTATATGTATATAAGATATGTTGTCGACCCCTCAAGCTCATCTAACTACTTTAAGATTTTGGAAGCTAAGAAATTGCATGACTGATGATGGCAAACATGCTTTCATTTGATTTCAGTCTTGAGCAGGCCAAAATCACAGCAGATGTTGATTTTTGGCGTCTATTAGCGAAAACTTCATTTGACTCAAATATTCATTTGAGCTGCTAGGCTCTCAATTCTTGCCAGATCGTTTTAGAAAACTTTCTACTTTAAGAAGACTCCCAAAGAAAGCTAAGTATGTGCTTTGAATTGAGTTTGCATAAGCATTTTTGAAAGCGGAGAACATGTTTGATATGATGTTCATTACATGACGAGAGAGAATTTGAACATAATATAGTCTAAACAACTTGTTTCTTTTGGAACACACCTATATGTATATAAGATATGTTGTCGACCCCTCAAGCTCATCTAACTACTTTAAGATTTTGGAAGCTAAGAAATTGCATGACTGATGATGGCAAACATGCTTTCATTTGATTTCAGTCTTGAGCGGGCCAAAATCACAGCAGATGTTGATTTTTGGCGTCTATTAGCCGAAAACTTCATTTGACTCAAATATTCATTTGAGCTGCTAGGCTCTCAATTCTTGCCAGATCGTTTTAGAAAACTTTCTACTTTAAGAAGACTCCCAAAAGAAAGGTAAGTATGTGCTTTGAATTGAGTTTGCATAAGCATTTTTGAAAACATAGTACATGTTTGATTTGATGTTCATTACATGACGAGAGAATTTGAAAATAATATAGTCTAAACAGCTTGTTTCTTTTGGAAAACACCTATATGTATATAAGATATGTTGTCGACACCTCAAGCTCATCTAACTACTTTAAGATTTTGGAAGCTAAGAAATTGCATGACTGATGATGGCAAACATGCTTTCATTTGATTTCAGTCTAGCATGCAGACCATAATCACAGCAGATGTTGATTTTTGGCGTCTATTCGCAGAGAAAACTTCATTTGACTCAAATATTCATTTGAGCTGCTAGGCTCTCAATTCTTGCCAGATCGTTTTAGAAAACTTTCTACTTTAAGAAGACTCCCAAAGAAAGCTAAGTATGTGCTTTGAATTGAGTTTGCATAAGCATTTTTTGAAAGCATAGTACATGTTTGATTTGATGTTCATTAGCGACGAGAGAGAATTTGAACATAATATAGTCTAAACAGCTTGTTTCTTTTGGAACACACCTATATGTATATAAGATATGTTGTCGACCCTCAAGCTCATCTAACTACTTTAAGATTTTGGAAGCTAAGAAATTGCATGACTGATGATGGCAAACATGCTTTCATTTGATTTCAGTGCAGACGGGCCAAAATCACAGCAGATGTTGATTTTGGCGTCTATTAGCCGAAAACTTCATTTGACTCAAATATTCATTTGAGCTGCTAGGCTCTCAATTCTTGCCAGATCGTTTTAGAAAACTTTCTACTTTAAGAAGACTCCCAAGAAAGTAAGTATGTGCTTTGAATTGAGTTTGCATAAGCATTTTTGAAAGCAGTACATGTTTGATTTGATGTTCATTAGCGACGAGAGAGGAATTTGAACATAATATAGTCTAAACAACTTGTTTCTTTTGGAACACACCTATATGTATATAAGATATGTTGTCGACCCTCAAGCTCATCTAACTACTTTAAGATTTTGGAAGCTAGAAATTGCATGACTGATGATGGCAAACATGCTTTCATTTGATTTCAGTCTTGAGCGGGCCAAAATCACAGCAGATGTTGATTTTTGGCGTCTATTAGCGAAAACTTCATTTGACTCAAATATTCATTTGAGCTGCTATGATCTCAATTCTTGCCAGATCGTTTTAGAAAACTTTCTACTTTAAGAAGACTCCAAAAGAAAGGTAAGTATGTGCTTTGAATTGAGTTTTCATAAGCATATTTGGAAAAAGAAGTACATGTTTGATTTGATGTTCATTACATGACGAGAGAGAATTTGAACATAATATAGTCTAAACAACTTGTTTCTTTTGGAACACACCTATATATATGTATATAAGATATGTTGTCGACCCTCAAGCTCATCTAACTACTTTAAGATTTTGGAAGCTAGAAATTGCATGACTGATGATGGCAAACATGCTTTCATTTGATTTCAGTCTTAGACAGGCCAAAATCACAGCAGATGTTGATTTTTGGCGTCTATTAGCGAAAACTTCATTTGACTCAAATATTCATTTGAGCTGCTAGGCTCTCAATTCTTGCCAGATCGTTTTAGAAAACTTTCTACTTTAAGAAGACTCCCAAAGCAAGGTAGGTATGTGCTTTGAATTGAGTTCGCATAAGCACGTTTTTGAAAACGCGGGACATGTTTGATTTGATGTTCATTCGTGACGAGAGAGGGAATTTGAACATAATATAGTCTAAACAACTTGTTTCTTTTGGAACACACCTATATGTATATAAGATATGTTGTCGACCCCTCAAGCTCATCTAACTACTTTAAGATTTTGGAAGCTAAGAAATTGCATGACTGATGATGGCAAACATGCTTTCATTTGATTTCAGTGCTCACACGGACAAAATCACAGCAGATGTTGATTTTTGGCGTCTATTAGCGAAAAACTTCATTTGACTCAAATATTCATTTGAGCTGCTAGGCTCTCAATTCTTGCAAGATCGTTTTAGAAAACTTTCTACTTTAAGAAGACTCCCCAAAGAAAGGTAAGTATGTGCTTTGAATTGAGTTTGCATAAGCATTTTTGAAAACGCAGTACATGTTTGATTTGATGTTCATTACATGACGAGAGGAATTTGAACATAATATAGTCTAAACAACTTGTTTCTTTTGGAACACACCTATATGTATATAAGATATGTTGTCGACCCCTCAAGCTCATCTAACTACTTTAAGATTTTGGAAGCTAAGAAATTGCATGACTGATGATGGCAAACATGCTTTCATTTGATTTCAGTGCTCACACGGACAAAATCACAGCAGATGTTGATTTTGGCGTCTATTACGCCGAAAACTTCATTTGACTCAAATATTCATTTGAGCTGCTAGGCTCTCAATTCTTGCCAGATCGTTTTAGAAAACTTTCTACTTTAAGAAGACTCCCAAAGAAAGCTAAGTATGTGCTTTGAATTGAGTTTGCATAAGCATTTTTGAAAAGCAGTACATGTTTGATTTGATGTTCATTACATGACGAGAGAATTTGAACATAATATAGTCTAAACAACTTGTTTCTTTTGGAACACACCTATATGTATATAAGATATGTTGTCGACCCTCAAGCTCATCTAACTACTTTAAGATTTTGGAAGCTAAGAAATTGCATGACTGATGATGGCAAACATGCTTTCATTTGATTTCAGTCATGAGCAGACCAAAATCACAGCAGATGTTGATTTTGGCGTCTATTACGCGAAAACTTCATTTGACTCAAATATTCATTTGAGCTGCTAGGCTCTCAATTCTTGCCAGATCGTTTTAGAAAACTTTCTACTTTAAAGACTCCCAAAAGCTAAGTATGTGCTTTGAATTGAGTTTGCATAAGCATTTTTGAAAATGCAGTACATGTTTGATTTGATGTTCATTAGCGACGAGAATTTGAACATAATATAGTCTAAACAACTTGTTTCTTTTGGAACACACCTATATGTATATAAGATATGTTGTCGACCCTCAAGCTCATCTAACTACTTTAAGATTTTGGAAGCTAAGAAATTGCATGACTGATGATGGCAAACATGCTTTCATTTGATTTCAGTGCATGAGCGGGCCAAAATCACAGCAGATGTTGATTTTTGGCGTCTATTCAGCGAAAACTTCATTTGACTCAAATATTCATTTGAGCTGCTAGGCTCTCAATTCTTGCCAGATCGTTTTAGAAAACTTTCTACTTTAAGAAGACTCCCAAAAGAAAGGTAAGTATGTGCTTTGAATTGAGTTTGCATAAGCATTTTTTGAAAGCATGAGTACATGTTTGATTTGATGTTCATTAGCGACGAGAGAATTTGAACATAATATAGTCTAAACAGCTTGTTTCTTTTGGAACACACCTATATGTATATAAGATATGTTGTCGACCCTCAAGCTCATCTAACTACTTTAAGATTTTGGAAGCTAAGAAATTGCATGACTGATGATGGCAAACATGCTTTCATTTGATTTCAGTCTTGAGCGGGCCAAAATCACAGCAGATGTTGATTTTTGGCGTCTATTAGCATGAAAACTTCATTTGACTCAAATATTCATTTTGAGCTGCTAGGCTCTCAATTCTTGCCAGATCGTTTGAAAACTTTCTACTTTAGAAGACTCCCAAAGAAAGGTAAGTATGTGCTTTGAATTGAGTTTGCATAAGCATTTTTTGAAAGCATGAGTACATGTTTGATTTGATGTTCATTACATGACGAGAGAGGAATTTGAACATAATATAGTCTAAACAACTTGTTTCTTTTGGAACACACCTATATGTATATAAGATATGTTGTCGACCCTCAAGCTCATCTAACTACTTTAAGATTTTGGAAGCTAAGAAATTGCATGACTGATGATGGCAAACATGCTTTCATTTGATTTCAGTGCACTTAGACGGGCCAAAATCACAGCAGATGTTGATTTTTGGCGTCTTTTCCCCCCCGAAAACTTCATTTGACTCAAATATTCATTTGAGCTGCTAGGCTCTCAATTCTTGCCAGATCGTTTTAGAAAACTTTCTACTTTAAGAAGACTCCCAAAGAAAGGTAAGTATGAGCATTGAATAGAGTTTGCATAAGCATTTTTGAAAAGCAGTACATGTTTGATTTGATGTTCATTAGCGACGAGAGAGAATTTGAACATAATATAGTCTAAACAACTTGTTTCTTTTGGAACACACCTATATGTATATAAGATATGTTGTCGACCCATCAAGCTCATCTAACTACTTTAAGATTTTGGAAGCTAAGAAATTGCATGACTTATGATGGCAAACACGCTTTCATTTGATTTCAGTGCACAGTCGGTCCAAAATCACCGCAGATGTTGATTTTTGGCGTCTATTTCGCCGAAAACTTCATTTGACTCAAATATTCATTTGAGCTGCTAGGCTCTCAATTCTTGCCAGATCGTTTTAGAAAACTTTCTACTTTAAGAAGACTCCCAAAAGAAAGCTAAGTATGTGCTTTGAATTGAGTTTGCATAAGCATTTTTGAAAGCATGAGTACATGTTTGATTTGATGTTCATTACATGACGAGAGAATTTGAACATAATATAGTCTAAACAACTTGTTTCTTTTGGAACACACCTATATGTATATAAGATATGTTGTCGACCCTCAAGCTCATCTAACTACTTTAAGATTTTGGAAGCTAAGAAATTGCATGACTGATGATGGCAAACATGCTTTCATTTGATTTCAGTCTTGAGCGGGCCAAAATCACAGCAGATGTTGATTTTTGGCGTCTATTTAAGCATGAAAACTTCATTTGACTCAAATATTCATTTGAGCTGCTAGGCTCTCAATTCTTGCCAGATCGTTTTAGAAAACTTTCTACTTTAAGAAGACTCCCAAGAAAGGTAAGTATGTGCTTTGAATTGAGTTTGCATAAGCATTTTTGAAAACGCAGTACGTTTGATTTGATGTTCATTAGCGAGAGAGAATTTGAACATAATATAGTCTAAACAACTTGTTTCTTTTGGAACACACCTATATGTATATAAGATATGTTGTCGACCCTCAAGCTCATCTAACTACTTTAAGATTTTGGAAGCTAAGAAATTGCATGACTGATGATGGCAAACATGCTTTCATTTGATTTCAGTCTTGAGCAGGCCAAAATCACAGCAGATGTTGATTTTGGCGTCTATTAGCCGAAAACTTCATTTGACTCAAATATTCATTTGAGCTGCTAGGCTCTCAATTCTTGCCAGATCGTTTTTAGAAAACTTTCTAATTTAAGAAGACTCCCAAAGAAAGCTAAGTATGTGCTTTGAATTGAGTTTGCATAAGCATTTTTGAAAACGCAGTACGTTTGATTTGATGTTCATTACGCGACGAGAGAATTTGAACATAATATAGTCTAAACAGCTTGTTTCTTTTGGAACACACCTATATGTATATAAGATATGTTGTCGACCCCTCAAGCTCATCTAACTACTTTAAGATTTTGGAAGCTAAGAAATTGCATGACTGATGATGGCAAACATGCTTTCATTTGATTTCAGTCTTAGACGGGCCAAAATCACAGCAGATGTTGATTTTTGGCGTCTATTAAGCGAAAACTTCATTTGACTCAAATATTCATTTGAGCTGCTAGGCTCTCAATTCTTGCCAGATCGTTTTAGAAAACTTTCTACTTTAAGAAGACTCCCAAAGAAAGGTAAGTATGTGCTTTGAATTGAGTTTGCATAAGCATTTTTTGAAAACGCAGTACATGTTTGATTTGATGTTCATTACATGACGAGAGAGAATTTGAACATAATATAGTCTAAACAACTTGTTTCTTTTGGAACACACCTATATATATGTATATAAGATATGTTGTCGACCCCTCAAGCTCATCTAACTACTTTAAGATTTTGGAAGCTAAGAAATTGCATGACTGATGATGGCAAACATGCTTTCATTTGATTTCAGTGCGCAGACGGGCCAAAATCACAGCAGATGTTGATTTTTGGCGTCTATTCCCCCCCGAAAACTTCATTTGACTCAAATATTCATTTGAGCTGCTAGGCTCTCAATTCTTGCCAGATCGTTTTAGAAAACTTTCTACTTTAAGAAGACTCCCAAAGAAAGCTAAGTATGTGCTTTGAATTGAGTTTGCATAAGCATTTTTTGCAACGCAGTACATGTTTGATTTGATGTTCATTACATGACGAGAGCGAATTTGAACATAATATAGTCTAAACAACTTGTTTCTTTTGGAACACACCTATATGTATATAAGATATGTTGTCGACCCCTCAAGCTCATCTAACTACTTTAAGATTTTGGAAGCTAAGAAATTGCATGACTGATGATGGCAAACATGCTTTCATTTGATTTCAGTCTTGAGCAGACCAAAATCACAGCAGATGTTGATTTTTGGCGTCTATTCGCAGCGAAAACTTCATTTGACTCAAATATTCATTTGAGCTGCTAGGCTCTCAATTCTTGCCAGATCGTTTTAGAAAACTTTCTACTTTAAGAAGACTCCCAAGAAAGCTAAGTATGTGCTTTGAATTGAGTTTGCATAAGCATTTTTTGAAAGCATAGTACATGTTTGATTTGATGTTCATTAGCGACGAGAGAATTTGAACATAATATAGTCTAAACAACTTGTTTCTTTTGGAACACCTATATGTATATAAGATATGTTGTCGACCCTCAAGCTCATCTAACTACTTTAAGATTTTGGAAGCTAAGAAATTGCATGACTGATGATGGCAAACATGCTTTCATTTGATTTCAGTCTTTGAGCGGGCCAAAATCACAGCAGATGTTGATTTTTGGCGTCTATTAGCCGAAAACTTCATTTGACTCAAATATTCATTTGAGCTGCTAGGCTCTCAATTCTTGCCAGATCGTTTTAGAAAACTTTCTACTTTAAGAAGACTCCCAAAAGAAAGGTAAGTATGTGCTTTGAATTGAGTTTGCATAAGCATTTTTTGAAAGCGCAGTACATGTTTGATTTGATGTTCATTATGACGAGAGAGGAATTTGAACATAATATAGTCTAAACAGCTTGTTTCTTTTGGAATATATATGTATATAAGATATGTTGTCGACCCCTCAAGCTCATCTAACTACTTTAAGATTTTGGAAGCTAAGAAATTGCATGACTGATGATGGCAAACATGCTTTCATTTTATTTCAGTCTTGCATGCAGACCAAAATCACAGCAGATGTTGATTTTTGGCGTCTATTAGTCGAAAACTTCATTTGACTCAAATATTCATTTGAGCTGCTAGGCTCTCAATTCTTGCCAGATCGTTTTAGAAAACTTTCTACTTTAAGAAGACTCCCAAAGAAAGGTAAGTATGTGCTTTGAATTGAGTTTGCATAAGCATTTTTTGAAAACGCAGTACATGTTTGATTTGATGTTCATTAGCGACGAGAGAGGGAATTTGAACATAATATAGTCTAAACAACTTGTTTCTTTTGGAACACACCTATATGTATATAAGATATGTTGTCGACCCTCAAGCTCATCTAACTACTTTAAGATTTTGGAAGCTGAGAAATTGCATGACTGATGATGGCAAACATGCTTTCATTTGATTTCAGTGTGCAGACGGGCCAAAATCACAGCAGATGTTGATTTTTGGCGTCTATTAGCGAAAACTTCATTTGACTCAAATATTCATTTGAGCTGCTAGGCTCTCAATTCTTGCCAGATCGTTTTAGAAAACTTTCTACTTTAAGAAGACTCCCAAAAGAAGGTAAGTATGTGCTTTGAATTGAGTTTGCATAAGCATTTTTGAAAGCAGTACATGTTTGATTTGATGTTCATTACATGACGAGAGAGAATTTGAACATAATATAGTCTAAACAACTTGTTTCTTTTGGAACACACCTATATGTATATAAGATATGTTGTCGACCCTCAAGCTCATCTAACTACTTTAAGATTTTGGAAGCTAAGAAATTGCATGACTGATGATGGCAAACATGCTTTCATTTGATTTCAGTCTTAGGCAGGCCAAAATCACAGCAGATGTTGATTTTTGGCGTCTATTAGCCGAAAACTTCATTTGACTCAAATATTCATTTGAGCTGCTAGGCTCTCAATTCTTGCCAGATCGTTTTAGAAAACTTTCTACTTTAAGAAGACTCCCCCAAAAAAGGTAAGTATGTGCTTTGAATTGAGTTTGCATAAGCATTTTTGAAAGCGCAGTACATGTTTGATTTGATGTTCATTACATGACGAGAGAGAATTTGAACATAATATAGTCTAAACAACTTGTTTCTTTTGGAACACACCTATATGTATATAAGATATGTTGTCGACCCCTCAAGCTCATCTAACTACTTTAAGATTTTGGAAGCTAGAAATTGCATGACTGATGATGGCAAACATGCTTTCATTTGATTTCAGTCTTGAGCGGGCCAAAATCACAGCAGATGTTGATTTTTGGCGTCTATTTCGCCGAAAACTTCATTTGACTCAAATATTCATTTGAGCTGCTAGGCTCTCAATTCTTGCCAGATCGTTTTAGAAAACTTTCTACTTTAAGAAGACTCCCAAGAAAGAGGTAAGTATGTGCTTTGAATTGAGTTTGCATAAGCATTTTTGAAAACATAGTACATGTTTGATTTGATGTTCATTAGCGACGAGAGAGGAATTTGAACATAATATAGTCTAAACAGCTTGTTTCTTTTGGAACACACCTATATGTATATAAGATATGTTGTCGACCCTCAAGCTCATCTAACTACTTTAAGATTTTGGAAGCTAGAAATTGCATGACTGATGATGGCAAACATGCTTTCATTTGATTTCAGTGTAGACGGGCCAAAATCACAGCAGATGTTGATTTTTGGCGTCTATTAGCGAAAACTTCATTTGACTCAAATATTCATTTGAGCTGCTAGGCTCTCAATTCTTGCCAGATCGTTTTAGAAAACTTTCTACTTTAGAAGACTCCCAAAAGCTAAGTATGTGCTTTGAATTGAGTTTGCATAAGCATTTTTTTGAAGCAGTACATGTTTGATTTGATGTTCATTACATGACGAGAGAGAATTTGAACATAATATAGTCTAAACAACTTGTTTCTTTTGGAACACACCTATATGTATATAAGATATGTTGTCGACCCTCAAGCTCATCTAACTACTTTAAGATTTTGGAAGCTAAGAAATTGCATGACTGATGATGGCAAACATGCTTTCATTTGATTTCAGTCTTGCGAGCGGGCCAAAATCACAGCAGATGTTGATTTTGGCGTCTATTCGCCGAAAACTTCATTTGACTCAAATATTCATTTGAGCTGCTAGGCTCTCAATTCTTGCCAGATCGTTTTAGAAAACTTTCTACTTTAAGAAGACTCCAAAGAAAGCTAAGTATGTGCTTTGAATTGAGTTTGCATAAGCATTTTTGAAAACGCAGTACATGTTTGATTTGATGTTCATTACATGACGAGAGAATTTGAACATAATATAGTCTAAACAACTTGTTTCTTTTGGAACACACCTATATATATGTATATAAGATATGTTGTCGACCCTCAAGCTCATCTAACTACTTTAAGATTTTGGAAGCTAGAAATTGCATGACTGATGATGGCAAACATGCTTTCATTTGATTTCAGTGCGCTAGAGCGGGCCAAAATCACAGCAGATGTTGATTTTTGGCGTCTATTACTTGAAAACTTCATTTGACTCAAATATTCATTTGAGCTGCTAGGCTCTCAATTCTTGCCAGATCGTTTTAGAAAACTTTCTACTTTAAGAAGACTCCAAAGAAAGCTAAGTATGTGCTTTGAATTGAGTTTGCATAAGCATTTTTTGAAAACGCAGTACATGTTTGATTTGATGTTCATTAGCGACGAGAGAGAATTTGAACATAATATAGTCTAAACAACTTGTTTCTTTTGGAACACACCTATATGTATATAAGATATGTTGTCGACCCTCAAGCTCATCTAACTACTTTAAGATTTTGGAAGCTAGAAATTGCATGACTGATGATGGCAAACATGCTTTCATTTGATTTCAGTCTTGAGCGGGCCAAAATCACAGCAGATGTTGATTTTTGGCGTCTATTAAGCGAAAACTTCATTTGACTCAAATATTCATTTGAGCTGCTAGGCTCTCAATTCTTGCCAGATCGTTTTAGAAAACTTTCTACTTTAAGAAGACTCCCAAAGAAAGGTAAGTATGTGCTTTGAATTGAGTTTGCATAAGCATTTTTGAAAGCGCAGTACATGTTTGATTTGATGTTCATTACATGACGAGAGAGGAATTTGAACATAATATAGTCTAAACAACTTGTTTCTTTTGGAACACACCTATATGTATATAAGATATGTTGTCGACCCCTCTAGCTCATCTAACTACTTTAAGATTTTGGAAGCTAAGAAATTGCATGACTGATGATGGCAAACATGCTTTCATTTGATTTCAGTCTTGAGCAGACCAAAATCACAGCAGATGTTGATTTTTGGCGTCTATTCGCCGAAAACTTCATTTGACTCAAATATTCATTTGAGCTGCTAGGCTCTCAATTCTTGCCAGATCGTTTTAGAAAACTTTCTACTTTAAGAAGACTCCCAAAAGGTAAGTATGTGCTTTGAATTGAGTTTGCATAAGCATTTTTGAAAAGCAGTACATGTTTGATTTGATGTTCATTAGCGACGAGAGAATTTGAACATAATATAGTCTAAACAGCTTGTTTCTTTTGGAACACACCTATATGTATATAAGATATGTTGTCGACCCTCAAGCTCATCTAACTACTTTAAGATTTTGGAAGCTAAGAAATTGCATGACTGATGATGGCAAACATGCTTTCATTTGATTTCATTGCGCAGACGGGCCAAAATCACAGCAGATGTTGATTTTTGGCGTCTATTAGCAGAGAAAACTTCATTTGACTCAAATATTCATTTTGAGCTGCTAGGCTCTCAATTCTTGCCAGATCGTTTTAGAAAACTTTCTACTTTAAGAAGACTCCCAAAGAAGGTAAGTATGTGCTTTGAATTGAGTTTGCATAAGCATTTTTTTTGCATGAGTACATGTTTGATTTGATGTTCATTAGCGACGAGAGAGAATTTGAACATAATATAGTCTAAACAACTTGTTTCTTTTGGAACACCTATATATATGTATATAAGATATGTTGTCGACCCTCAAGCTCATCTAACTACTTTAAGATTTTGGAAGCTAGAAATTGCATTACTGATGATGGCAAACATGCTTTCATTTGATTTCAGTGCGCAGACGGGCCAAAATCACAGCAGATGTTGATTTTTGGCGTCTATTAGCCGAAAACTTCATTTGACTCAAATATTCCTTTGAGCTGCTAGGCTCTCAATTCTTGCCAGATCGTTTTAGAAAACTTTCTACTTTAAGAAGACTCCCAAAGAAAGGTAAGTATGTGCGTTGAATTGAGTTTGCATAAGCACTTTTTGAAAACGCAGGACATGTTTTTATTTGATGTTCATTACATGACGAGAGAGAATTTGAACATAATATAGTCTAAACAACTTGTTTCTTTTGGAACACACCTATATGTATATAAGATATGTTGTCGACCCTCAAGCTCATCTAACTACTTTAAGATTTTGGAAGCTAAGAAATTGCATGACTGATGATGGCAAACATGCTTTCATTTGATTTCAGTCGCGCAGACGGCCAAAATCACAGCAGATGTTGATTTTTGGCGTCTATTCATGAAAACTTCATTTGACTCAAATATTCATTTGAGCTGCTAGGCTCTCAATTCTTGCCAGATCGTTTTAGAAAACTTTCTACTTTAAGAAGACTCCCCAAAGAAAGGTAAGTATGTGCTTTGAATTGAGTTTGCATAAGCATTTTTGAAAAGCAGTACATGTTTGATTTGATGTTCATTAGCATGACGAGAGGAATTTGAACATAATATAGTCTAAACAACTTGTTTCTTTTGGAACACACCTATATGTATATAAGATATGTTGTCGACCCCTCAAGCTCATCTAACTACTTTAAGATTTTGGAAGCTAAGAAATTGCATGACTGATGATGGCAAACATGCTTTCATTTGATTTCAGTGCACTTAGACAGGCCAAAATCACAGCAGATGTTGATTTTTGGCGTCTATTACATGAAAACTTCATTTGACTCAAATATTCATTTGAGCTGCTAGGCTCTCAATTCTTGCCAGATCGTTTTAGAAAACTTTCTACTTTAAGAAGACTCCCAAAAGAAAGCTAAGTATGTGCTTTGAATTGAGTTTGCATAAGCATTTTTTGAGCATGATACATGTTTGATTTGATGTTCATTACATGACGAGAGAGAATTTGAACATAATATAGTCTAAACAACTTGTTTCTTTTGGAACACACCTATATATATGTATATAAGATATGTTGTCGACCCCTCAAGCTCATCTAACTACTTTAAGATTTTGGAAGCTAAGAAATTGCATGACTGATGATGGCAAACATGCTTTCATTTGATTTCAGTGCTTGAGACCAAAATCACAGCAGATGTTGATTTTTGGCGTCTATTCGCGAAAACTTCATTTGACTCAAATATTCATTTGAGCTGCTAGGCTCTCAATTCTTGCCAGATCGTTTTAGAAAACTTTCTACTTTAAGAAGACTCCCAAGAAAGCTAAGTATGTGCTTTGAATTGAGTTTGCATAAGCATTTTTTAAAGCAGTACATGTTTGATTTGATGTTCATTAGCGACGAGAGAATTTGAACATAATATAGTCTAAACAGCTTGTTTCTTTTGGAACACACCTATATGTATATAAGATATGTTGTCGACCCTCAAGCTCATCTAACTACTTTAAGATTTTGGAAGCTAAGAAATTGCATGACTGATGATGGCAAACATGCTTTCATTTGATTTCAGTGCGCAGGCGGGCCAAAATCACAGCAGATGTTGATTTTGGCGTCTATTTAAGCGAAAACTTCATTTGACTCAAATATTCATTTGAGCTGCTAGGCTCTCAATTCTTGCCAGATCGTTTTAGAAAACTTTCTACTTTAGAAGACTCCCAAAAGCTAAGTATGTGCTTTGAATTGAGTTTGCATAAGCATTTTTTGAAAAGCGCAGTACATGTTTGATTTGATGTTCATTAGCGACGAGAGAGAATTTGAACATAATATAGTCTAAACAGCTTGTTTCTTTTGGAACACACCTATATATGTATATAAGATATGTTGTCGACCCTCAAGCTCATCTAACTACTTTAAGATTTTGGAAGCTAAGAAATTGCATGACTGATGATGGCAAACATGCTTTCATTTGATTTCAGTCATGACGGGCCAAAATCACAGCAGATGTTGATTTTTGGCGTCTATTAGCGAAAACTTCATTTGACTCAAATATTCATTTGAGCTGCTAGGCTCTCAATTCTTGCCAGATCGTTTTAGAAAACTTTCTACTTTAAGAAGACTCCCAAAAGGTAAGTATGTGCTTTGAATTGAGTTTGCATAAGCATTTTGAAACGCAGTACATGTTTGATTTGATGTTCATACATGACGAGAGAATTTGAACATAATATAGTCTAAACAACTTGTTTCTTTTGGAACACACCTATATATATGTATATAAGATATGTTGTCGACCCTCAAGCTCATCTAACTACTTTAAGATTTTGGAAGCTAAGAAATTGCATGACTGATGATGGCAAACATGCTTTCATTTGATTTCAGTCTTGAGCGGGCCAAAATCACAGCAGATGTTGATTTTTGGCGTCTTTTCAGAGAGAAAACTTCATTTGACTCAAATATTCATTTGAGCTGCTAGGCTCTCAATTCTTGCCAGATCGTTTTAGAAAACTTTCTACTTTAAGAAGACTCCCAAAGAAAGCTAAGTATGTGCTTTGAATTGAGTTTGCATAAGCATTTTTTGAAAACGCAGTACATGTTTGATTTGATGTTCATTACATGACGAGAGAGAATTTGAACATAATATAGTCTAAACAGCTTGTTTCTTTTGGAATATATATGTATATAAGATATGTTGTCGACCCCTCAAGCTCATCTAACTACTTTAAGATTTTGGAAGCTAAGAAATTGCATGACTGATGATGGCAAACATGCTTTCATTTGATTTCAGTGCTCACACGGACAAAATCACAGCAGATCTTGATTTTGGCGTCTATTAGCGAAAACTTCATTTGACTCAAATATTCATTTGAGCTGCTAGGCTCTCAATTCTTGCCAGATCGTTTTAGAAAACTTTCTACTTTAAGAAGACTCCCAAAGAAAGCTAAGTATGTGCTTTGAATTGAGTTTGCATAAGCATTTTTGAAAGCATGAGTACATGTTTGATTTGATGTTCATTACACGAGAGAGAATTTGAACATAATATAGTCTAAACAGCTTGTTTCTTTTGGAACACCTATATGTATATAAGATATGTTGTCGACCCTCAAGCTCATCTAACTACTTTAAGATTTTGGAAGCTAAGAAATTGCATGACTGATGATGGCAAACATGCTTTCATTTGATTTCAGTCATGAGCGGGCCAAAATCACAGCAGATGTTGATTTTTGGCGTCTATTAGCGAAAACTTCATTTGACTCAAATATTCATTTGAGCTGCTAGGCTCTCAATTCTTGCCAGATCGTTTTAGAAAACTTTCTACTTTAAGAAGACTCCCAAAGAAAGCTAAGTATGTGCTTTGAATTGAGTTTGCATAAGCATTTTTTGAAAGCGCAGTACATGTTTGATTTGATGTTCATTACGCGACGAGAGAATTTGAACATAATATAGTCTAAACAGCTTGTTTCTTTTGGAACACACCTATATGTATATAAGATATGTTGTCGACCCTCAAGCTCATCTAACTACTTTAAGATTTTTGGAAGCTAAGAAATTGCATGACTGATGATGGCAAACATGCTTTCATTTGATTTCAGTGTCATGACGGGCCAAAATCACAGCAGATGTTGATTTTGGCGTCTATTACATGAAAACTTCATTTGACTCAAATATTCATTTGAGCTGCTAGGCTCTCAATTCTTGCCAGATCGTTTTAGAAAACTTTCTACTTTAAGAAGACTCCCAAGAAAGCTAAGTATGTGCTTTGAATTGAGTTTGCATAAGCATTTTTGAAAAGCAGTACATGTTTGATTTGATGTTCATTACGGACGAGAGAGAATTTGAACATAATATAGTCTAAACAGCTTGTTTCTTTTGGAACACACCTATATGTATATAAGATATGTTGTCGACCCTCAAGCTCATCTAACTACTTTAAGATTTTGGAAGCTAAGAAATTGCATGACTGATGATGGCAAACATGCTTTCATTTGATTTCAGTCTTGACAGGCCAAAATCACAGCAGATGTTGATTTTTGGCGTCTATTCTACTAGAAAACTTCATTTGACTCAAATATTCATTTGAGCTGCTAGGCTCTCAATTCTTGCCAGATCGTTTTAGAAAACTTTCTACTTTAAGAAGACTCCCAAAGAAAGGTAAGTATGTGCTTTGAATTGAGTTTGCATAAGCATTTTTGAAAACATGTACATGTTTGATTTGATGTTCATTAGCGACGAGAGGAATTTGAACATAATATAGTCTAAACAACTTGTTTCTTTTGGAACACACCTATATGTATATAAGATATGTTGTCGACCCCTCAAGCTCATCTAACTACTTTAAGATTTTGGAAGCTAGAAATTGCATGACTGATGATGGCAAACATGCTTTCATTTGATTTCAGTGCGCAGACGGGCCAAAATCACAGCAGATGTTGATTTTTGGCGTCTATTAGCCTAGCAATCTTCATTTGACTCAAATATTCATTTGAGCTGCTAGGCTCTCAATTCTTGCCAGATCGTTTTAGAAAACTTTCTACTTTAAGAAGACTCCCAAAGAAAGGTAAGTATGTGCTTTGAATTGAGTTTGCATAAGCATTTTTTGAAAACATAGTACATGTTTGATTTGATGTTCATTATGACGAGAGGAATTTGAACATAATATAGTCTAAACAACTTGTTTCTTTTGGAACACACCTATATATATGTATATAAGATATGTTGTCGACCCCTCAAGCTCATCTAACTACTTTAAGATTTTGGAAGCTAAGAAATTGCATGACTGATGATGGCAAACATGCTTTCATTTGATTTCAGTCTTGAGCAGGCCAAAATCACAGCAGATGTTGATTTTGGCGTCTATTAGCGAAAACTTCATTTGACTCAAATATTCATTTGAGCTGCTAGGCTCTCAATTCTTGCCAGATCGTTTTAGAAAACTTTCTACTTTAAAGACTCCCAAAAGAAGGTAAGTATGTGCTTTGAATTGAGTTTGCATAAGCATTTTTGAAAAGCAGTACATGTTTGATTTGATGTTCATTAGCGACGAGAGGAATTTGAACATAATATAGTCTAAACAGCTTGTTTCTTTTGGAACAACACCTATATGTATATAAGATATGTTGTCGACCCCTCAAGCTCATCTAACTACTTTAAGATTTTGGAAGCTAAGAAATTGCATGACTGATGATGGCAAACATGCTTTCATTTGATTTCAGTGCACAGGCGGGCCAAAATCACAGCAGATGTTGATTTTTGGCGTCTATTCGCCGAAAACTTCATTTGACTCAAATATTCATTTGAGCTGCTAGGCTCTCAATTCTTGCCAGATCGTTTTAGAAAACTTTCTACTTTAAGAAGACTCCCAAAAGAAGGTAAGTATGTGCTTTGAATTGAGTTTGCATAAGCATTTTTGAAAACGCAGTACATGTTTGATTTGATGTTCATTACGACGAGAGAGAATTTGAACATAATATAGTCTAAACAACTTGTTTCTTTTGGAACACACCTATATGTATATAAGATATGTTGTCGACCCTCAAGCTCATCTAACTACTTTAAGATTTTGGAAGCTAAGAAATTGCATGACTGATGATGGCAAACATGCTTTCATTTGATTTCAGTCTTGAGACGGACAAAAATCACAGCAGATGTTGATTTTTGGCGTCTATTCGCCGAGAAAACTTCATTTGACTCAAATATTCATTTGAGCTGCTAGGCTCTCAATTCTTGCCAGATCGTTTTAGAAAACTTTCCACTTTAGAAGGCTCCCAAAGAAAGCTAAGTATGTGCTTTGAATTGAGTTTGCATAAGCATTTTTTGAAAACGCAGTACATGTTTGATTTGATGTTCATTACATGACGAGAGAGAATTTGAACATAATATAGTCTAAACAACTTGTTTCTTTTGGAACACACCTATATATATGTATATAAGATATGTTGTCGACCCCTCAAGCTCATCTAACTACTTTAAGATTTTGGAAGCTAAGAAATTGCATGACTGATGATGGCAAACATGCTTTCATTTGATTTCAGTCTTGAGCGGACCCAAAATCACAGCAGATGTTGATTTTTGGCGTCTATTACTTGAAAACTTCATTTGACTCAAATATTCATTTGAGCTGCTAGGCTCTCAATTCTTGCCAGATCGTTTTAGAAAACTTTCTACTTTAAGAAGACTCCCAAAAGAAGGCTAAGTATGTGCTTTGAATTGAGTTTGCATAAGCATTTTTGAAAACGCAGTACATGTTTGATTTGATGTTCATTAGCGACGAGAGGAATTTGAACATAATATAGTCTAAACAGCTTGTTTCTTTTGGAACACACCTATATATATGTATATAAGATATGTTGTCGACCCTCAAGCTCATCTAACTACTTTAAGATTTTGGAAGCTAAGAAATTGCATGACTGATGATGGCAAACATGCTTTCATTTGATTTCAGTGCGCAGACGGGCCAAAATCACAGCAGATGTTGATTTTGGCGTCTGTTCGCCGAGAAAACGACTCAAATATTCATTTGAGCTGCTAGGCTCTCAATTCTTGCCAGATCGTTTTAGAAAACTTTCTACTTTAAGACTCCCAAAGAAAGGTAAGTATGTGCTTTGAATTGAGTTTGCATAAGCATTTTTTGAAAACGCAGTACATGTTTGATTTGATGTTCATTCATGACGAGATGGAATTTGAACATAATATAGTCTAAACAGCTTGTTTCTTTTGGAACACACCTATATGTATATAAGATATGTTGTCGACCCCTCAAGCTCATCTAACTACTTTAAGATTTTGGAAGCTAAGAAATTGCATGACTGATGATGGCAAACATGCTTTCATTTGATTTCAGTCTTGAGCAGACCAAAATCACAGCAGATGTTGATTTTGGCGTCTATTCGCGAAAACTTCATTTGACTCAAATATTCATTTGAGCTGCTAGGCTCTCAATTCTTGCCAGATCGTTTTAGAAAACTTTCTACTTTAAGAAGACTCCCAAAAGAAAGCTAAGTATGTGCTTTGAATTGAGTTTGCATAAGCATTTTTGAAAAACACCAGTGC
>NW_024401937.1:0-5436 GCF_016859285.1 Xiphias gladius
TTGAATTGAGTTTTTTATAAGCATTTTTTGAAAACGCAGTACATGTTTGGTTTGATGTTCATTACATTAGAGAGAGGAATTTGAAATATAATATGTGTCTAAACAGCTTGTTTCCTTTGGAACATACCTATATATATATGTATATAAGGATGTGAGCTGTCGACCCTCAGGCTCATCTAATCATTACTTTAAGATTTTGGAACCTAGAAATTGCATGACTGATGATGGAGAACATGCTTGATCATTTGATTTCAGTCTTGAGACTTTCCAAAAATCACAGCAGATGTTGATTTTGGGCGCTTATTCGTGAGAAAAACTTCATTTTGACTCAAATATTCATTTGAGCTGCTAGGCTCTTAATTCTTACCAGATCGTTTTAGAAAACTTTCTACTTTTAACAGAAGACTCCCAAAGCAAGCTAGTATGTGCTTTGAATTGAGTTTGTACAAGCCATTTTTGTCTTGAAAGCATGATTACATGTTTGATTTGATGTTCATTCGGCCAGATGAGAGAGGGAATTTGAACACAAAATAGTGTCAGTCTAAACCAGCTTGTTTTTTTGGAACATACCTTATATGTATATAAGATATGTTGTCGACCCCTCAAGCTCATCTAACTACTTTAAGATTTTGGAACCCAAGAAACTGCATGACTGATGGACAATGGCAAACGTGTTTCTTAAACATAATATAAGCCTAAATAACTGTTTCCTTTTTGGGAACATATATAAGTATAAGACATGTTGTTTCGACCTCAAGCTCATCTAACTACTTTAAGATTTTGAGAACCCAAGAAATTGCATGACTGATGATGGCAAACATGCTTTCATTTGATTTCAGTGGCGCATACCACGGCCAGATGTTGATTTTTGGCCTATTCAGCGAGAGAAAACTTCATTTGACCTCCAAATATTCATTTGAGTCTCACTAGGCTCTTTAATTCTTGCCAGGATCGTTTAGAAAACTTTCTACTTAAGAAGACTCCCAAAAAGAAAGCTAAGTTATGCGCGGCTTAATTGAGTTTTCTCGACATTTTTGCTTGAAAACGTAGTACATGTTTGATTTGATGTTCATTCGCGAGAGAGGAATTTCAACATAATATAGTCTAACAGCTTGTTTCCTTTGGAACATACCTATATATATATGTAAATAAGATATGTTATGCGATCCCTCAAGCTCATCTCAACTACTTTAAGATTTTTGGAACCTAAGAAATTGCATGACTGATGATGGAGAACATGCTTTATTTGAATTTTCAGTAAGCAGATTCTTCTCAAAAATCACAGCAGATGTTGATTTTGCATGCCTTTTCACACTGGCTGAAACTTCATTTGACTCAAATATTCTTTTGAGCTGCTAGGCTCTTAATTCTTGCCAGATCGTTTTAGAAAACTTTCTACTTTAAGAAGACTCCCAAAGAAAAGCCAAGTATGTGCTTTGAATTGAGTTTGTACAAGCATTTTTGAAAACGCAAGTACATGTTTGGTTTGATGTTCATTCTGCCATGACGAGAGAGGAATTTGAACATAATATAGTCCTAAACAGCTTGTTTCTTTTGGAACATACCTATATATATATGTATATAAGATATGTTGTTGACCCTCAAGCCTCATCTAACTACTTTAAGATTTTGGAACCTAAGAAATTGCATGACTGATGATGGAGAACATGCTTTCATTTGATTTCAGTCTTGAACTTTCCAAAATCACAGCAGATGTTGATTTTTGGCGTCTTTTCAGCGAGAAAAACTTCATTTGACTCAAGTATTCATTTGAGCTGCTAGGCTCTTAATTCTTGCCAGGGATCGTTTTAGAAAACTTTCTACTTTAAGAAGACTCCCAAAGAAAGCTAAGTATGTGCTTTGAATTGAGTTTGTACAAGCATTTTTTGAAAACGCAGTACATGTTTGGTTTGATGTTCATTCGCGACGAGAGAGGGAATTTGAACATAATATAGTCTAAACAGCTTGTTTTTTTTGGAACATACCTATATATATATATGTATATAAGATGTGTTTTCGACCCCTCAGGCTCATCTAACTACTTTAAGATTTTGGAACCCAAGAAATTGCATGACTGATGATGGCAAACATGCTTTCATTTTGATTTCAGTGTAGACTTTCCAAAATCACATCAGATGTTGATTTTTTGCGTCTATAAGAAGAGAAAACTTCATATGACTAAAATATTCATTTTAGCTGCTATGCTCTTAATTCTTGCCATCGTTTTAGAAAACTTTCTCTTTAAGAAGACTCCCAAAAAGCTAAGTATGTGCTTTGAATTGAGTTTGTACAAGCATTTTTGGCGCAGTACATGTTTGATTTGATGTTCATTCACACAGAGAGGGAATTTGAACACAAAATAGTCTAAACAGCTTGTTTCTTTTGGAACTTATATGTATATAAGATATGTTGTCGACCCCTCAAGCTCATCTAACTACTTTAAGATTTTGGAACCTAAGAAACTGCATGACTGATGATGGCAAACGTGTTTCTTAACATAATATAGCCTAAACAACTTGTTTCTTTTGGAACATATATGTATGTAAGATATGTTGTTGACCCCTCACGCTCACCTAACTATTTTAAGATTTTGGAACCCAAGAAATTGCATGACTGATGATGGCAAAAATGCTTTCATTTGATTTCAAGTGCGAGACTTTCCAAAATCACAGCAGATGTTGATTTTTTAGCCTATTACGCCGAAAACTTCTATTTGACTCAAATATTCATTTGAGCTAGGCCTTCAATTCTTGCCAGATTGTTTTAGAAAACTTTTCACTTTAAGAAGACTCCCAAAGAAAGCTAAGTATGTGCTTTTGAATTGAGTTTATAAGGATTTTTTGAAAACGCAGTACATGTTTGATTTGATGTTCATTCGCGACGAGAGAGGGAATTTGAACATAAAATAGTCTAAACAACTTTTTTCTTTTGGAACATATATGTATATAAGATATGTTGTCGACCCCTCACGCTCATCTAACTACTTTAAGATTTTGGAACCTAAGAAACTGCATGACTGATGATGGCAAACGTGTTTCTTAACATAATATAGCCTAAACAACTTGTTTCTTTTGGAACATATATGTATGTAAGATATGTTGTTGACCCCTCACGCTCATCTTACTATTTTAAGATTTTTGGAACCCAAGAAATTGCATGACTGATGATGGCAAACATGCTTTCATTTGATTTCAGTGCATTACGGGCCAGAATCACAGCAGATGTTGATTTTGGCGTCTATACGAGAGAAAACTTCAATTGACTCAAATATTCATTTGAGCTGCTAGGCTCTTCTGATTCTTGCCAGATCGTTTTAGAAAACTTTCTACTTTGGAAGACTCCAAGAAAGGTAAGTATGTGCTTTGAATTGAGTTTGTACAAGCATTTTTTGAAAAACGAAGTACATGTTTAATTTGATGTTCATTACACGAGAGAGAATTTGAACATAATATAGTCTAAACAACTTGTTTCTTTTGGAACATACCTATATATATATGTATATAAGATGTGTTTTCGACCCTCAAATCATCTAACTACTTTAAGATTTTTGGAACCCAAGAAATTGCATGACTGATGATGGCAAACATGCTTTCATTTGATTTCAGTATGCAGGACCGGCCAAAATCACAGCAGACGTGTTGATTTTTGATCTATTCGACGAGAAAACTTCATTTGACTCAAATATTCATTTGAGCTGCTAGGCTCTTAATTCTTGCCAGATCGTTTTTAGAAAACTTTCTACTTTGAAGACTCCCAAAGAAAGCTAAGTTATGTGCTCTGAATTGAGTTTGCATGAGCATTTTTACGCAGTACATGTTTGATTTGATGTTATTCGCAGCGAGAGAGGAATTTGAACACAAAATAGTCTAAACAGCTTGTTTCTTTTGGAACATACCTATATATATATACGTATATAAGATATGTTGTCGACCCCTCAAGCTCATCTAACTACTTTAAGATTTTGGAAACTAAGAAATTGCATGACTGATGATGGCAAACATGCTTTCATTTGATTTCAGTGCGCACACGGCCAAAATCACAGCAGATGTTGATTTTTTGGCGTCTATTCGCGAAAACTTCATTTGACTCAAATATTCATTTGAGCTGCTAGCTCTTAATTCTTGCCAGATCGTTTTAGAAAACTTTCTACTTTAAGAAGACTCCCAAAGAAAGCTAGTATGTAAGCTCTGAATTGAGTTTGCATAAGCATTTTTGAAAGCGTACATGTTTGATTTGATGTTCATTCGCGACGAGAGAGGGAATTTGAACATAATATAGTCTAAACAGCTTGTTTCTTTTGGAACATACCTATATATATATGTATATAAGATATGTTGTCGACCCCTCAAGCTCATCTAACTACTTTAAGATTTTGGAACCCAAGAAATTGCATGACTGATGATGGCAAACATGCTTTCATTTGATTTCAGTGCAGACTTTCCAAAATCACAGCAGATGTTGATTTTTGACGTCTTTTCAGCGAGAAAACTTCATTTGACTCAAATATTCATTTGAGCTGCTAGGCTCTTAATTCTTGCCAGATCGTTTCAGAAAACTTTCTACTTTAAGAAGACTCCCAAAGAAAGCTAAGTATGTGCTTTGAATTGAGTTTGCATGAGCATTTTTTGGAAACGTAGTACATGTTTGATTTGATGTTCATACATGAGAGAGAGAATTTGAACATAATATAGTCTAAACAGCTTGTTTCTTTTGGAACATGCCTATTTAATATATGTATATAAGATATGTTGTCGACCCCTCAAGCTCATCTAACTACTTTAAGATTTTGGAAGCTAAGAAATTGCATGACTGATGATGGCAAACATGCTTTCATTTGATTTCAGTGCGCAGACTTTCCAAAATCACAGCAGATGTTGATTTTTGGCGTCTATTCAGCGAGAAAACTTCATTTGACTCAAATATTCATTTTGAGCTGCTAGGCTCTCAATTCTTGCCAGATCGTTTTAGAAAACTTTCTACTTAAGAAGACTCCCAAAAAGCTAAGTATGTGCTTTGAATTGAGTTTGCATAAGCATTTTTGAAAAGCAGTACATGTTTGATTTGATGTTCATTACATGACGAGAGGAATTTGAACATAATATAGTCTAAACAACTTGTTTCTTTTAGAACATACCTATATATATATATGTATATAAGATATGTTGTCGACCCCAAGCTCATCTAACTACTTTAAGATTATGGAACCTAGAAATTGCATGACTGATGATGGCAAACATGCTTTCATTTGATTTCAGTCTTAGACTTTCAAAATCACAGCAGATGTTGATTTTTGGCGTCTTTTCAGCGAAAACTTCATTTGACTCAAATATTCATTTTGAGCTGCTAGCTCTTAATTCTGCCAGATCGTTTTAGAAAACTTTCTACTTTAAGAAGACTCCCAAAAGCTAAGTATGTGCTTTGAATTGAGTTTGCATG
>NW_024401938.1:0-21619 GCF_016859285.1 Xiphias gladius
TGAGCTTTAAAATGCATATAGTCACAGATTTCAAGGTCTTTGGTCTGTCTGAACGCAGACAGGCTGCAGAATGAATGAAGAGATGGTTTGTGGTTTGGCGCACAGCACCACGTGCACCATGAGTGTTAATAAACCTGCGTGGTCATGTAGATTTTTTTTACTGTCCCATCACAATGGTGTATGAAAAGATGCCGGTTGCTAAAATCTGATTGTTCTTCTTTCTAGATTCCATCAGATGAACTGGGAGAATTGAGGTGCAGCGATTTAGACGTTCCCCTGTTCACACCAGATGACTTCGACCCAATTATCAATTTACATTTACTGGATATGACAGTTGAGTAAGTTAAAAGTCAGCAGCCAGCAACAAGTAGCACAAATTACAACTATATATGTAGATGTATATATTGGTTTAAAGGTTTGTTTTGGTCAACCATTCCTATTCTTTTCTTCCAGGCAGTGGATGTTATTGGCAGCTGGACATGTAGGCTGCCTTGGCGATCTATATCTCAAATGTGTCATGAGATGGTAGATCACGGTCAGTAAATATTCCTGGAAGAAGTGAGACCCAGGATTAACTGGATTACCTGAAAGGCCCCCAACAGCTCATAGACACTCATTCACACGATAAGTGAAAAGCCTCCAAAAGCGCTGCTTTATTCACATACACTGTCTTCTTAAAATCCATATTGTATGTAGCATTTTGTAACCTTGGGATTATTCAGGCCAAAAATGAAGTTATCCTGCCTCTTAGAATATATTCTCATCAGATTCTGGTAAAAGTAGTGGCTGCGGGGTTGATTAATGTGATTTGTTAAGCGAGCCCAAGTTTTTTGGAGTGTTACAAGAGGAAATGTTTAGATACCACTACTTAAGATCCAAATCAGTTGACTAATGTGTGACTCTCTCTCTTTTCAAGGACAGGAATTATTACCGTGTGGCCGGAGGAAGATATCAAAACAAGCCTTGGAAATTCTTTCTGCTTAGCTGGTAAAGCACTAGAGTCAAACAGGAGGCGTCCTCTCGGCAAAACTGCTTGAGTTATTTGCAGCAGGGTGAAGAAGAAGGTGAACTGCTGCTGCCTCTAATCAGAGGGCCAGACTCTTTCACACAACAAAAGGCCTGCGGCTGGAGCCAGAAAACATGTGAGATCTCATTTTGAGAAATGGCTGACTTGTTGTGCTCCTTATAATGTGGAATGCACAACAGCCCCATTATCAGTCACCTGACAGCCCAAGGATGTCTGGACAGTGATTATAGAAAGTTGGTGTTCAGATGAGGGAGATGGAAGTCCAGGACTGTGAGAGGCTGACATTGCACAGAAATTATATGCGTTATATCAGCGAGTCCTAGAGTTCGGCGCTCTGCCAGCTCTGTAGAGCAGTTCTGCAGAGGACCTTTCTGCCGTGTTCTCGGGAAGCTGGTGGGCACATAATAACGCCACAGGGACATCAATATGTGGCGTGGACTTTGGCGGAATGTTGACACGTCTTAAAGAGGATTCGCGGGAGAATTAAGTTCCACTCTCCCACAGACTGTTGGAAGGTCCACATCGATCTACAAAAGCTTTGTCGGTTGTTTTGATCTCAAAAGCTGCGCAGGCTGCCATGGTGTCCAGGATGGGGCTTTTGAGGAAGCTGTTGCCAAAAGATTTTAAGCGCATCGAAGAGATCCCACAAAGAAAAAAAAAACCAGAAGCTTTGCAAGAAAGTGAGAAGTTTTTCATAAAGAGACCAGCAAACTTTCTCCAGCATGTGAAGAATTACTTAGCGTGTCAGTATCTCACCCGTGAAATCACCGACAGGAAGAATCCAGTAGCGCCCTACCCTTCGAGAAGCAGAAGCCCGCCATCATCAGGATGTTCTCTTCCGTAGCCAGGACTCTGAGGGAAGCCTACCTCCTGCCAGCGGTGGATCACTGGATGACTAGAACACGCAAATATCTCGTATTCCCCAGTCTTGAATTGTTTTGTATTTAATCTTGAAAATAAGAAAAGCCAAATTAAAAATCATCGGATCATTTTTCAAGATTAATACTACTCTTTCTAGAAAGATAATGTTTGATAAAGTACCAGAAAGATTAGTTTGACAAAGAGGTAAACAGCTTCCGCTCTACTTTGTCAAACAAAGTAATTTGATAGCTAAAAAGAGCTTTTCTAACGATGAATGAAAAGAACACATCTCTTTTAGGTGAGGGCAACCTGATGTGGCTCTTTTGTTGCCTCACAGGAAGGCGGCTGAGGGTTTGGTTTTCAGCCTTTCTGTGAAGAAGTTTGCATGTTCTCCCACGTGTTGGCGTGGGTTTTACTCAGGTGCTCGGTTTCCTCCCACATTCAAAAACATGCAGCTAAACTCTAAATGCTCCACACATCTGCAACTGATTCTTCATGTGGACTGGAAATAAATTTAGCTAAAAATTAAAAAAGGACAATATGTAGTTTGTGACATCTCTTTTGCCATCATTACTGTCAGAATTAGAAACAGTATTCCAAAGTACAGATGGATGACGTAATGAATGGAAAACCCAACATGAAGCGTCTTGGTTAGATGTAGTCTCAACCTTGAGGCACCTCCTAAAAGCAGCTTCATTGCTTATTGCTATGGGAGGCATCTGCATTTGTTAGATTTGCACTCATTTATCTCAGGTTTTTCCTTCAATTTCTCACCCATCTGTAGTTTCTCTAGAAGCTTTGCAAAGTTGAAGGTATGCAAGCAGTGGAGTTAGTTTAAAAGTAAATCTCATCAACTATTAGATGGGGGCAAATAGCTCATCTATTGTTTTCGCAACACTGTTCACGCGTAGACATACACAATCTGGAGCACAGAGTACAAAGCTACCGGGTTTGGTGGCTGTGGATTAAAGAACATTGACTGCTATAGGGTGAAGTTAGTTTGGCTCAAATTCTGCTGATACAGTTCAGTGTTTTTAGTTTTGGCTTCAAAGATGACATGATCCAAAATAAAATGTTCAATGAGGCAGTATATCATGTAAAATCTGTGTCTCCGAGTATTCAAGCTCAAAGCCCAGTCAAATCTAGTGTTTTGCTGCATCCAACAGTTAAATCAGTCAACCGGAGGACCAACTTACCTAAACAGAGCTATCTTTTTCTGTGCCCATCACAATGGTGTGAAAGAGTCTCTGATGGGTCAGATATTCCTGCATCGCCATTATCTGACAGAGTATTCTCTCGCACGCCAATATCTGACAGTTAATTGTTCAAAGGCAACATTTGGACATAAACACTTTCATTTGACCATGAGCTTTAAATGCATCTAGTCACAGATTTCTGTCTGGTCTGTCTGAACGAAGACGGGCTACAGAATGAAGGAAGAGATGTGCTGTGGTTTCGGCACAGCACCACGTACCATGAGTATTGGACAAACTGGTGTGTCATGTAGATTTTTTACTGTCCCATCACAATGGTGTAGCAGATATTCCAAGTTGCTGTAAATTCCACTTGTTCTTCTTCTAGATTCCATCAGATGAACTGGGAGAATGCTGAGGCAGCGATTTAGACTGCCTCCCTGTTCACACCCAGATGACTTCTTTGACTCCAATTATCAATTTACATTTACTGATATGACAGTTGAGTGTTAAAAGTCAGCAGCCAGCAACAAGTAGCACAAATTACAACTATATATGTAGATGTATTATATTGGTTTAAAAGGTTTGTTTTGGTCAACCATTCCTTTATTCTTTTTTTCCAGGCATTGATGCCGTTATTGGCAGCTGGACATGTAGATGCTGCTTGGCCGACCTGGGTTATCTCAAATGTGTCATGAGATGGTAGATATGTGTCAGTGTCGTATTCCTGGAAGAAGTGAGACCCCAGGTTCTAACTGATTACCCTGAAAGGCCCTAGCAGCCCGCCGACACTATTTCACACGGTAAGTAAAAAGCCTAAACGCTTTTATTCACATACACTGTCTTCTTAAAAACTATTGTATGTAGCATTTGTAACCTTGTATCATTCCAGGCCAAAAAATGTAGTTATCCCAGTTCTTAGAATATATTTCATCAGATTCTGGTAGAAATCATTGGCTACCAGGGTTGATTTATGTGATTTGTTAAAACGGTGACCCCAAGTTTTGGAAAAAGGTGTTACAAGAGGAAATGTTTGAATACCACTGCCCAGATCAAACTGCTGACTAATGTGACTCTCTTTTCAAGGACAGGAATTATTACCAGGACGGAGGAAGATATCCGCCAAGCCTTTGGAAATTCTTTTTCACCTTGGCTTTTGGTAAAAGCACCAAGAGTCAAACAGGAGGACGTCCCACCTTCTCTGACAAACTGCTTGAGTTATTTGCAGCAGAGGTGAAGAAGAAGGTGAACTGCCTCCGCTGCCTCTAATCAGAGGGCCAGACTCTTTTCACATTAACAAAAGGAGCTCAAGCGGTTGAGCCAGAAACATGTGAATCTCTATTTAGAGGAAATGGCTGACATTGTCACCTTCATATAATGTGGAGATGCACAACAGCCCTCAGATCAGTCACCTGACAGCCATGATGTCTGGACAGTGATTTCTGCCAAGAAAGTTGGTGTTCAGATGAGGAGATGGAAGTCCAGGACTGTGAGGAGGCTGACATGTTGAAATTAAAAAGTATATCAATCTAGTCAGAGTTCAGAGCGCCTGCCAGCTCTGTGGAGTGCCAAAGCGAGAGAGACCTTTCGCCGTGTTTCGGGAAGCTGGTGGAGCACATCGCCAACGCCACAGGGACATCAATATGTGACGTGGACTTTTGACGGAATGTTGGCACGCCTTAAAGAGAGGATTGCGGAGAATTAAGTTCCACTCTCCCACAGACTGTTGGAAAGGTCCATCCCCGCTCACAAGAAGCTTTTGTCGGTTGTTTTGATCTCCAAAGCGCTGCAGGCCGCCAGTGGTGTCCAGGATGGGGCTTTTGAGGAAGCTGTTGCCAAGATTTTAAAAGCGCATCCGAAGAAGTCCACAGAAAAAACCAGAAGCTTTGCAAAGAAAGTGAGGAAGTTTTTCCAAGAAAAGGACCAGCAAACTTTCTCCCAGCATGAGGCACAGACTAGTATCTCACCGTGAAATCACCGACAGTGAAGAATCGCTTGACGCCTCCACCCTTCGAGGAGCAGAGCGCCCCACCATCATCAGGATAAATCTCTTCCAGGCTGTGGACCTCTGAGTGGAAGCTCTCTTTTCACCTCCTGCACCAGCGTGGATCACTGGATGACTAGAACACGCAAATATCTCGTAATTCCCAGTCTTGATTAGCTTGTACACCTTGAAAAATGAAAAGCCAAATAAAAATCATCGATCATTTTTCAAGATTAATACACACTTTAGAAAGAATGTGTTTGATAAAGTAACAAAGATTAGTTTGACAAAGCAGAGCTAAGCTTCCACCTCTACTTCAGGTCAAACAAGTCTGATTTGTGCTAAAAGGCTTTTCTTAACTAATTTAATGAAAAGAATACATCTCTTTAAGATGCAGGCAGCACGGTGGCTCTTTTGTTGCCCCTCACGGTGAAGACGGCTGAGGGTTTGGTTTACTCGGCCCTTTCAGGAAGAGTTTGCATGTTCTCCCCATATGGGCTTACTCCGGGGTGCCCGGCTTCTCCTACATTCCAAAAAACATGCAGCTAAACTCTAAATGTCCCACACATCTGCAACTGATTCTTCATGTGGACTGGAAATAAATTTAGCTAAAATTAAAAAGGACACATGGTTGTGACATCTCTCTTTTGCCATCATTTACTGTCGAATTAGAACAGTATTCAAAGTACAGATGGATGATTTAATGAAATGGAAAACCCAACATGAAGCTGCCTTGGTTAGATGGAAGTTCAGCTCTGAGCCCCAAAGCAGCTTCATTGTTTTTACTGCTATGGAGTGCATCTGCATTTGTTAGATTTGCACTCATTTATTCAGTAGGTTTTCCTTCCACCCTCACCCATCTGTAGTTTCTTCTAGAAGCTGGTGCAAAGTTGAAGGTAAATAGTGGGTTATTTGGCAGTAAATCTCATCAACCAGCTGATAGCAAATAGCTCATCATTGCTTCTTGCACAATTGCTCACGCGCAGACATATACAATCTGCTGAGCAGTTACCGGTTTGGTGGCTGTGATTGTTAAGAACATTGACTGCTATAGGTAGTAGTTTGCTCAAATCTGCTGATGCAGCAGTTCAGTGTTTTTAGTTTGGGTCAAAGATGGACAAGGATCCAAAATAAAAACGTTTCAATGAGGCAGTATATCATGTAAAACTGTGTCTCCGAGTATTCGCTCAGCGCCCAGTCAAATCCAGTGTTTCTTGCTGCATCCAACAGTTAAATCAGTCAACCGGCGGACCAACTCTCTTACCTAAACAGAGCTATTCTTTTTCTGCCCATCACAATGGTGTGAAAGAGTTCTGATGGGTCAGATATTCTTCTGTACGTTAATATCTGACAGATATTCTCTGCACGCTAATATCTGACAGTTAATTGTTCAAAGGCAACATTTGACATAAACACTTTAATTTGACCCATGAGCTTTTAAACGCATCTAGTCACAGATTTCTGTCTGGTCTGTCTGAACGCAAGACGGCCATGAATGAAGGAAGAGATGGTTTGTGGTTTGAAGCATTGTTACCCAATGCACTATGAGTATTATTAATAAACCGCGGGTCATGTAGATTTTTTTACCGTCCCATCAATGGTGTATGAAAGATGTCCGGTTGCTAAATCTGATTGTTTTTCTTTCTAGATTCCATCAGATGAACTGGGAGAATTGAGGTGTAGCGATTTAGACGTTCTGTTCACACAAGATGATTCCCCTGACCCAATATCAATTCTACATTTACTGGATATGACAGTTGAAAGTAAGTTAAAAGTCAGCAGCCAGCAACAAGTAGCACAAAATTACAACTATATATGTAGATGTATATTGGTTTAAAGGTTTGTTTTGGTCAACCATTCCTGTCTTTTTTCTTTCCAGGCATTGATGTTATTGGCAGCTGACATGTAGACGCTGCCTTGGGCCGATCTAAGCATCTCAAATGTGTCAAGGAGATGGTAGATGCGGTCAGTGTCGTGATTCCTGGAAGAAGTGAGACCCCAGGTTCTTAACTGGATTACCTCCAAAGGCCCCAGCAGTCTCACGACACTCATTTCACACTGCAAGTAGTGCCTCCAAACGCTGCTTTATTTCACATACACTGGTCTTCTTAAAAATCCATATTGTATGTAGCATTTGTAAATCTTTGGGATTGTCTGCGGCCAAAAATGAAGTTATCCTGCCTCTTAGAATATATTCATCAGATTCTGGTAGGAAATCTGGCTGGCTACCAGGGTTGATTTATGTGATTTGTTAAACGGTGACCCCAAGTTTTGAAAAAGGTGTTAAGCAAGAGGGAAATGTCGAATACCACTGCCCAGATCAAATCAGCTATCAATGTGTGACTCTCTCTCTCTCTTTTCAAGGATGCAGAATTATTAATGCATGAGGAAGTTATCCAAGCAAGCCTTTGGAAATTCTTTTCACCTTGGCTGCAAGCACTCAAGAGTCAAACAGGAGGACGCCCCACCTCTTGACAAACTGCTTGGAGTTATTTGCAGAGGTGAAGAAGAAGGTGAACTGCTCGCTGCCTCTAATCAGGGCCAGACTCTTTCATTAACAAAAGTTAGCCCCTGCGGGTTGAGCCAGAAACATGTGGGAATCTCTATTTAGAGGAAATGGCTGACATTGTCACCATATAATGTGGGAGATGCACAACAGCCTCAGATCAGTCACCTGACAGCCAAGGATGCCCTGGACAGTGACTGCTGCCAAGAAAGTTGGTGTTCAGATGAGGAGATGGAAGTCCAGGACTGTGAGGAGGCTGGACATTGCTGAAATTGTGTGCTGCGAGAACAACGAAGTCAGAGTTCAGAGCGCCTGCCAGCTCTGTAGAGAAGCTGCCAAAGCGAGAGGACCTCTTCATTGCAGCCGGGAAGCTGGTGGAGCACATCACAACGCCACAGGACATCAATATGTGACGCGGACTTTGACGGAATGTTGGCACGCTCTTAAAGAGAGATTGCGGAGAATTAAGTTCCACTCTCCACAGACTGTTGAAAGGTCCACATCCCTGTCTACAAGAAGCTTTGCTGCTGTTTTGATCTCCAAAGCTGCTGCAGGCTGCCATGGTGTCCAGGATGTGCCTTTATGTTGTTGCCAAGATTTTAAAAGCAAGATCCGGGTTGAAGTCCACAGAAAAAACCAGAAGCTTTTGCAAAGAAAGTGAGGAAGTTTTTTCCCCAAAGGACCAGCAAACTTTTCTCCAGCATGTGAGGTACTTAGCGCATCAGTATCTCACCGTGAAATCACCGACAGGAAGAATCGCTTGACGCCCCTACCCTTCGGGAGGAAGCAGAGGCGCCCGCCATCATCAGGATGTTCTCTTCCGCGGGCTAAAATTCTGAGGAAGCCCTTTCACCTCCTGCACCAGCGGATCACTGGATGACCAGAACACGCAATATCTCGTGACCCCTAAGTCTGATTGTTTTGTATTAATCTTGAAAATGAAAAAGCCAAATTAAAAATCACTGGATCATTTTTCACATTAATACACACCTAGAAAGAATGTGTTTGATAAAGTACTGAAGATATTTGACAAAGTAGAGCTTAAGCTCGCTTCTACTTTGTCAAACAAGTCTGATTTGTGCTAAAAGAGCTTTTCAATCCATTTTAATGAAAAAGAACATCTCTTTTAAGAGTGAGGGTGCACGGTGGCTCTCTTTTGTTGCCTCACAGAAGACGGCTGAGGGCTCTGGTTTACTGCCCCTTTCTGTGAAGAGTTTGCATGTTCTCCTCTGCGGTTGGACGGGTTTACTCCGGTGCCCGGTTTCCTCCCCACATTCCAAAAACATGCAGCTAAACTCTAAATGTCCCACACACATCTGCAAATTAGATTCTTCATGTGGACTGAAATAAATTTCTAGCTAAAAATTAAAAGGACACATGGGTTGTGACATCTCTTTGCCATCATTTACTGTCAGAATTAGGAACAGTATTCAAAGTACAGATGGATGATTTAATGAATGGAAACCCAACATGAAGCCGGCCTTTGTTAGATGGTTCAACTCCTTGATTTCCAAAGCAGCTTCATTGCTTCATTGCTATGGAGGCATCTGCATTTGTTAGATTTGCACTCTCATTTATTCCAGGTTTTCCTTCACCTCACCCATTCGTAGTTTCTTCTAGAAGCTTTGGGTAAAGTTGAAGGTAAGTGCGGGTTTAGTTTGGTAAATCTCATCAACCATTAGATGGGGGCAATAGCTCATCATTGTTTCTGCACACTGTTCACGCTAGACATACACAATCTGAGCACAGAGCAGTTACCGGTTTGGCGGTCAGGATAAAGAACATTGACTGCTATAGGTGAAGTAGTTTTGGCTCAAATCTGCTGATGCAGAAGTTCAGTGTTTTTAGTTTTGGCCTGCATGACAAGGATCCAAAATAAAAACGTCTAATGAGGCAGTATATCATAAAACTGTGCCCCCGAAGTATTCAAGCTCAAAGCCCAGTCAAATCCAGTGTTTTGCCATCCAACAGTTAAATCAGTCAACTGAGGACCAACTCTACCTAAACAGAGCTATCTTTTTCTGCCCATCACAATGGTGTGAAAGAGCTCTGATGGGTCAGATATTCTCTGCATCGCTAATATCTGGACAGATATTCTTCAGACGCTAATATCTGACAGGAATTGTTCAAAGCAACATTTGACATAAACACTTTCATTTGGACCATGAGCTTTAAATGCATCTAGTCACAGATTTCTGTCTGGTCTGGTCTGAACGTAAGACGCTACAGAATGAAGGAAGAGATGGTTTGTGGTTTACGCACCACGTACCATGAGTATTAATAAACTTATGGTCATGTAGGATTTTTTTACTGTCCCATCACACGGTGTATGAAAGATGTCCCGTTGCTAAAATCTGATTGTTCTTCTTCTAGATTCCATCAGATGAACTGGGAGAATTGAGGTGCAGCGATTTAGACGCCCTTGTTCAATACCAATTCAGACGACTTCTAATTCATCTATCAATTTTACATTTACTGGATATGACAGTTGAGTAAGTTAAAAGTCAGCAGTTACAACAAGTAGCACAATTACAACTATATATGTAGATGTATATATTGGTTTAAAGGTTTGTTTTAATAACCATTCCTATTCTTTTCTTCCCAGGCATTGGATGTTATTGGCAGCTGACATGTAGACGCTGCTCTGGCCGATCTATCTCAAATGTGTCAGCGAGATGGTATGCGTCAGTGTCAAAGATTCCTGGAAGAAGTGAGACCCCAGGTTCTAACTGGATTACCCTTCGAAAGGCCCCAGGCAGTTCGCCGACACTCATTTCCACACGGTAAGTGAAAAGCCTCCAAACGCTGCTTTTATTCACATACACTGTCTTCTTAAAAACCATATTGTATGTAGCATTTTGTAACCTTGGGATTATTCCAGGCCAAAACAGTTATCCTGCTCTTAGAATATATTCTCATCAGATTCTGGTAGAAATCATTGGCTACCAGGGTTGATTTATGTGATTTGTTAAAACGGGTGACCCCAAGTTTTGAAAAAAGGTGTTACAAGAGGAAATGTTTTGAATACCACTGCCCAGATCAAATCAGTTGACTAACGTGTGACTCTCTTTTCAAGGGACAGGAATTATTACTGCAGATTTGGAGGAAGATATCCAAGCAAGCCTTGGAAATTCTTTTTTCACCTTGGCTTTGGTAAAGCACTCAAGAGTCAAACAGGAGATCGTCCCACCTCTCTGACAAAACTGCTTGAGCTATTTGCAGCAGAGGTGAAGAAGAAGGTGAACTGCTCGCTGCCTCTAATCAGAGGGCCAGACCTTTCACACAACAAAAAGGGAGCCTGCGGTTGAGCCAGAAACATGTGAATCTCTATTTAGAGGAAATGGTTGACATTGTTACCATATAATGTGGAGATGCACACAGTCTCGTATCAGTCACCTTGACAGCCAAGGATGTCTTCGACAGTGATTGCTAAGAAAGTTGGTGTTCAGATGAGGAGATGGAAGTCCAGGACTGTGAGGAGGCTGACATTGCTGAAATTGTGTGCTATGAGTATCAACGAGTCAGAGCCAGAGCGCCCTGCCAGCTCTGTAGAGCAGGTTGCCAAAGGAGAGAGGACCTTTCGCCGTGTTTCTCGGAAGCTGGTGGAGCCACATCGCCAACGCCACAGGACATCAATATGTGACGGACTTGGACGGAATGCGTTACACATCGCCTTAAAGAGAGGATCGCGGAGTAATTAAGTTCCACTCTCCACAGACTGTTGGAAAGGTCCACATCCCTCAAGCTCTTCACAAGAAGCTTTGTCGGTTGTTTGATTCCAAAGCTGCTGCAGGCTGCCATGGTGTCCAGGATGGGCTTTTGAGGAAGTTGCCAAGATTTTAAAAGCGCATCCGGCGAAGTCCACAGAAAACCAGAAGCTTGCAAAGAAAAGTGAGGAAGTTTTTCCTGCTAAAAAGGACCAAAAGCAAACTTTCTCCAGCATGGGAGGTACTTAGCTGATCAGTATCTCAAATTTCCAGAAATCACCGACAGGAAGAATCGCTTGACGCCCTACCCTCGAGGAAGCTAGAGTGCCCCGCCATCATCAGGATGTTCTCTTCAGGCTAGACTCTGAGGAAGCCTTTCACCTCCTGCACCAGCGGTGGACCACTGGATGACTAGAACACGCAAATATCTCTGTGACCCCTAGTCTTGATTGTTTTGTATTAATCTTGGAGCGAAAAGCCAAATTAAAAATCATCGATCATTTTTCACATTACTACACACTTAGAAAGAATGTGTTTGATAAAGTACCAGAAGATAGTTTGACAAAGTAGAGCTTAAGCTTCCGCTTCTACTCTCTTTGTCAAACAAGTCTGATTTGTGCTAAAAGAGCTTTTTCTAACGATTTAATGAAAAGAACACATCTCTTTTTAAGAGTGAGGGCAGCACGGTGGTTTCTTTTGTTGCTCCTCACAGGAAGACGGGGTTGAGGGTTTGTTTATTTCGCCCCTTCTGTGAAGAGTTTGCATGTTCTCCCCTGTTGATTTGGTTTACTCCGGTGTCTGCTTCCTCCCACATTCCAAAACATGCAGCTAAAACTCTAAATGTCCCACACATCTGCAACTGATTCTTCATGTGGACTGGAAATAAATTTAGCTAAAAATTAAAAGGACACATGGTTGTGACATCTTGCCATCATTTACTGTCAGAATTAGAACAGTATTCAAAGTACAGATGGATGACTTTAATGAATGGAAAAACCATGAAGCGCCTTGGTTAGATGTGTTCGGTTCGAGCCCAAAGCAGCTTCATTGCTTCATTAAGGTTATGGAGGCATCTGCATTTGTTAGATTTGCACTATTTATTCAAGTTTTCTCTAATTCTCAACGCATTCGTAGTTTCTCTAGAAGCTTTGCAGTTGAAGGTAAAGCAGTGGGTTAGTTTGCAGTAAATCTCTAACAACCATTAGATGGTAAGTAAATAGCCATCATTGTTTCTTGCACACTGTTCACGTTAGAGATACATAATCTGGAGCACAGCAGTTAATGGTTTGGTGGCTGTGGATTGTAAAGAACATTGACTGCTATAGGGTAGCGGTTTGGCTCAAATCTGATGCAGCAGTTCAGTGTTTTTAGTTTTAAGCCTAAAAGATGTATAAGGATCCAAAAAATAAAACGCTCAATGAGGCAGTATATCATGTAAACTGTGTCTCCAGTATTCAAGCTCAAAGCTCCAGTCAAATCCAGTGTTTTGCTGCATCCAACAAAGTTAAATCAGTCAATCGAGGACCAACTCTACCTAAACAGAGCTTATCTTTTTCTGCCCATCACAATGGTGTGAAAGAGTTCTGATGGGTCAGATATTCTGCATCGCCAATATCTGACAGATATTCTGCACGCCAATATCTGATAGTGAATTGTTCAAATGCAACATTTGACATAACACTTTCATTTGGACCATGGTTTTTAAATGCATCTAGTCACAGATTTCGTCTGGTCTGTCTGAACGAAGACGTGGCTACAGAATGAAGGAAGAGATGGTTTAGGTTTAAGACAGCACCATGCTCATGAGTATTACTAAACCGCGTGGTCATGTAGATTTTTTTACTGTCCCATCACAATGTGTAAGGAAAGATGCCCGTTGCTAAAATCTGATTGTTCTTCTTCTTCTAGATTCCATCAGATGAACTGGGAGAATTGAGGTGCAGCGATTTAGACGCTCCCCTGTTCACAATTCAGATGACTTCGACCCAATTATCAATTTACATTTACTGATATGACAGTTGAGTAAGTTAAAAGTCAGCAGCCAGCAACAAGTAGCACAAATTACAACTATATATGTAGATGTATATATTGCTTAAAGGTTTGTTTTGGTCAACTATTCCTATTTTTTTTTCTTTCCCAGGCATTGGATGTTATTACAGGCTGGATATGTAGACGTTGCCTTGGCCGATCTGGGTTATCTCAAATGTGTGAGATGGTAGATGCGGCTGCGTCGATTCTGGAAGAAGTGAGACCCCAGGTTCTTAACTGGATTACCCTGAAAGGCCCCAGCAGTCTCACGACACTATTTCACACGGTAAGTGAAAAGCTCCAAATGTTGCTTTATTCACACATACACTGTCTTCTTAAAAAATCCATATTGTAGCGGAAACATTTTGTAACCTTGGGATTATTCCAGGCCAAAAATGAAGTTATCCTGCCTCTTAGAATATATTCTCATCAGATTCTGGTAGAAATCATTGGCTACCAGGTTGATTTATGTGATTTGTTAAAAACGGTGACCCCAAGTTTTGGAAAAAGGTTAAGGATGGAAATGTTTGAATACCACTGCCCAGATCAAATCAGTTGACTAATGTGTCTCTCTCTCTTCAAGGACAGAATTATTACCGCAGGACGAGGAAGATATCCAAGTGCAAGCCTGAAATTTTTTTCACTCCTTTGGCTTGCAGCACTAAGAGTCAAACAGGAGACCTCCCAATTCTCTGACAAACCTGCTTGAGTTATTTTCCAGCAGAGGTGAAGAAGAAGGTGAACTGCCTGCTGCCTCTAATCAGAGGGCCAGACCTCTTTTCACACAACAAAAGCGCTGAGCCTGCGGCTGAGCCAGAAACATGTGAATCTCTATTTTGAGGAAATGGCTGACATTGTCACTATATAATGTGGAGATGCACAACAGCTCACAGATCAGTCATCTGATGCCAAGGATGTCTGGACAGTGATTGCTACAAAGTTGGTGTCTGGGGATGAGGAGATGGAAGTCCAGGACTGTGGAGGAGGCTGACATTGCAGAAATTGTGTGCTTATATCAACGAGTCAGAGTTCAGAGCGCTCTGCCAGCTCGTAGAAAGAAAGCTACAAAGCGCAGAGAGGACCTTCGCCGGGTGGTTTCTCGGGAAGCTGGTGGAGCACATCGCCAACGCCACAGGGACATCAATATGTGACGGGACTTTGACGAATGTTGACACGCCCAAAGAGAGGATTGGTGGGAGAATTAAGTTCCACTCTCCCACAGACTGCTGGAAAGGTCCACATCCCCTGTCTACAAGAAGCTTGTCGGTTGTTTTGATCTCCAAAGCTGCTGCAGGCTGCCATGGTGTCCAGGGATGGGGCTTGGAGGAAGTTGTTGCCAAGATTTTAAAAGCGATCCGGCTGAAGTCCACAGAAAACCAGAAGCTTTTGCAAAGAAAGTGGTGAAGTTTTTCCAAGAAAAGGACCACAGCAACCTTTCTCCAGCATGAGGTAATTTTAGCGATCAGTATCTCAATCGTGAAATCACCGACAGGAAGAATCCAGTGACGCCTTCACCTTCGAGGAAGCAGAGGCGCCCGCCATCATCAGGATGTTCTTCGTGGCCAGGACTCTGAGTATTTCACCTCCTGCACCAGCGCGGTGGATCACTGGATGACTAGGAACACGCAAATATCTCGTTACCCCAGTCTTGATTAGCTTGTATTAATCTTGAAAATGAAAAAGCCAAATTAAAAATCATCGGATCATTTTTTTCAAGATTACTACACACTCTAGAAAGAATGTGTTTGATAAAGTACTATTAGTTTACAAAGTAGAGCTTTGCTTCCGGCCTACTTTGTCAAAACGTTCGATTTGTGCTAAAAGAGCTTTTCTAACTCTAATGAAAAGAACACATCTCTTTAAGAGAGTGAGGGCAGCACGGTGGTTTTGTTGCCTCACAGGAAGACGGCTGAGGGTTTGGCTTATCTGCCCTTCTGTGAAGAGTTTGCATGTTCTCCTGTGTTGACGGGCTTACTCCGGTGCTCCGGCTTCTCCCACATCAAAACATGCAGCTAAAACCTAAATGTCCCACACATCTGCAACTGATTCTTCATGTGGACTGGAAACAAATTTAGCTAAAATTAAAAAGGACACATGGTTGTGACATCTCTTTGCCACTTCATTACCGTCAGAATTAGAACAGTATTCAAAAGCAGATGGATGACGAATGAATGGAAAAACCCAACATGAAGCGTCTTGTTAGATGGTTTCATCCTTGAGCCTCCAAAGCAGCTTCATTGTTTCATTGCTATGGAGGCATCTGCATTTGTTAGGATTTGCACTCATTTATTCAGGTTTTTCCTTCAATTCTCTTACCCATCTGTAGTTTCCTCAAAGCTTTGCAAAGTTGTAAAGGTAAAGCAGTGTTAGTTTCAGTAACTCATCAACCATTAGAGCGAAAGTAAATAGTTTGATTTATTGTTTCTGCACACTGTTCACGCGTAGACATACACAATCTGAGCACAGAGCAGCTACTGGTTTGGTGGTTGATTAAAGAACATTGATCAAGTTATAGGTGAATAGTTTGGCTCAAATCTGCTGATGCAGTAGTTCAGTGCTTTTAGTTTTACTAAAAGATGATACATGATCCAAAATAAAACGCTCAATGAGGCAGTATATCATGTAAAACTGTGTTCTCGAGTATTCAAGCTCAAAGCCTCCAGTCAACCAGGTGTTTCTATGATCCAACAGTTAAATCAGTCAACCGAGGACCAACTCTACCTAAACAGAGTTGCCTTTTCGCCCATCACAATGGTGTGAAAGAGTTCTGATGGCTTTATATTCTCTGCACGCATTGATATCTGGACAGATATTCTCTGCACGCTTAATATCTGACAGTGACCATTCAAAATAGCAACATTTGACATAAACACTTTCATTTGGACCATGAGCTTTAATGCATCTATTTCACAGATTTCTGTCTGTCTAGTCTGAACTAAGACGGCTACAGAATGAAGGAAGAGATGGGTTTGTGGTTTACATTTAGCAATTCATCGCATCATGAGTATAATAAACTGCGTGGTCATGTAGATTTTTTTACCGTCCCACTGCCAATGGTGGTATGAAAGAGTCCTGTCATAAATCATTTGCCTTCTTCTAGTATTCCACCACCAGATGAACTGGGAGAATTGAGGTGCAGTTTATTTAGACGCTCCCCCTGTTCATGTCGCCAGATGACTTCGACCTAATTATCAATTTACATTTACTGGATATGACAGCTAGAGTAAGTTAAAAGTCAGCAGCCAGCAAATAAGTAGCACAAATTACAACCCATATATGTAGATGTATATATTGGTTTAAAGGTCGGTTTTAGTCAACCATTCCTATTCTTTCTTCCAGGCATTGATGTTATTGGCAGCTGAGGCGTAGACGCTGCCTTGGCCAGATCTGCTATCTTGAAATGCCGCGAGATGCAGATGCCCAAAATGATTCTGAAGAAGTGAGACCCAGGTTCTAACTGACATTCTGAAAGCCCCAGCAGTCTGCCGACACTATTTCACACGGCAAAGCCTCCAACGGGCTGTTTATTCACATACACTGTCTTTAAATCCATATTGTATGTAGCATTTTGTAACCTTGGGATTATTCCAGGCCAAAAAATGAAGTTATTTGCCCTTTAGAATATATTCTCACCTGATCTGCAAATCATTGGCTACCAGGCTGATTAATGCATCGTTAAAACGGTGACCCAAGTTTTAAAAGTGTTGCAGTCGTTTGAATACCACTGCCCAGATCAAATCAGTTGATTCAATGTGCACTCTTCTTTTCAAGGACAGGAATACACTGCATTTGAGTAAAGATATCCAAGCAAGCCTTTGGAAATTCTTTTTCACCTGGCTTTGGTAAAGCACCAAGAGTCAAACAGGAGGATCGCCCCACCTCTGACAAACTGCTTGAGCGGCTGCAGCAGAGGAAGAAGAAGGTGAACCTGCTCGCTGGTTTCTAATCAGAGGGCCAGACTCTTTTCACACAACAAAAGGAGCCTTCCGCGGCTGAGCTAGAAACATGTGAATCTCATTTAGAGGTCGGCTTTAATATTGTCACCATATATCGGGATGCGCCACAGCCCCAGATTAGTCACCTGACAGCCAAGGATGTCTGACAGTGATTGCTACAGTTGGTGTTCAGGATGAGGAGATGGAAGTCCGGACTGTGAGGAGGCTGGACATTGCTGAAATCAAAGGCGAGATCAACGAGTCAGGGAGGTTCAGGAGCGCCAGCCTTGTGAGCAGTTGCTGTGCTTAGAGTAATCTTTCTCGCCAGGTTTTCTGGAAGTTGGCAGGGAGCATCACAACGCCACAGGGACATCAATATGTGACGTGGACTTGACGAATAAGCGACATCGCCTTAAAGAGAGGATTATGGAGAATTAAGTTCCACTCTCCCACAGACTGTTGAAAGGTCCACATCCCCGCCTTACAAGAAGCTTTGTCGGTTGTTTTGATCTCCAAAGCTGCTGCAGGCCTATGGTGTCCAGGGCCGGGGCTTTTGAGGAAGTTGTTGCCAAGATTTTAAAAGCGATCCGGAAGAAGCCCACAGAAAAAAACCTGCAGCTTTGCAAAGAAAGTGAGGAAGTTTTTCCATAAAAGGACCAGCAAACTTTCTCCAGCATGTGAGGTACTTAGCGATCAGCATCTCACCGTGAAATCAACACAGGAAGAATCCAGTGACGCCTCCCTACCCTTCGAGGGAAGCAGAGGTGCCTGCCATCATCAGGATAAATTTCTTCCGTACAGGACTCTGAGGAAGCCTTTTCACCTCTGCACCAGCGGATCACTGGATGATCTGAACGACGCGAACATCTCGTGACCCCCAGTTTTGATTATTGTTTTGTATTAATCTTGAAAATGAAAAAGCCAAAATTAAAAAATCATCGGATTATTTTTTCAAGATTAATACACAATTTAGAAAGAATGTGTTTGATAAAGTAACAGAAGATTAGGCTTGAGAAAGTAGAGCTTTGCTTCCGCCTACTTTGTCAAACAAGTCTGATTTGTGCTAAAAGAGCTTTTCTATCGCATTTAATGAAAAGAACACATCTTTTAAGAGTGAGGGCAGCACGGTGGTTTCTTGTTGCCTCACAGGAAGATGCTGAGGGTTTGGTTTACTTCCGGCCCTCTTTCTAGAAGAGTGTTTGCATGTTCTCCCCGTGTTGATGCATTAATTCCAGGTACCAAGTTTCTCCCACATTCCAAAAAACATGCAGCTAAACTCTAAAATGTCCCAATACATCTGCAACTGATTCTTCATGGACTGAAATAAATTCTAGTTGAAAAATTAAACTGACACATGGTTAGACATCTCTTTGCCATCATTTACTGTGAGAATTAGAACAGTATTCTGAAGTACAGATGGAGGACTAATGAATGGAAAACCCAACATGAAGCGCTCTTGGTTAGATGTTGAAATTCCACCTTGAGCCCAAAGCAGCCTATTGTTTGATTAAGGCGGAGGCATCTACTTGTTAGATTTGCACTCACGAGTCCAGGTTTTTTCCCTCAATTTGTCACCCATTCAGTTTCTTCTAGAAGCTTTGCAAAGTTGAAGGCTGCAAAGCAGTGTTAGTTTGCAGTAAACTTTAATCAACCATTAGATGGTGGCAAATAGCTCATCATTGTTTCTGCACACTGTTCATGCTAGACATACACAATCTGAGCACAGAGCAGTTAATGTTTGGTGGCTGTGGATTAAAGCAAACATTGACTGCCAGGTGAAGTAGTTTTGGCTCAATCTGCTGATGTGTGTTCAGTGTTTTTTAGTTTTGGCCTAAAAGATGACAAGGATCCAAAATAAAAACGCTCAATGAGGCAGTATATCATGTAAAACTGTGTTCCGAGTATTCAAGCTCAAAGCCTAGTCAAATCCAGTGTTTCTTGCTGCATCCAACAGTTAAATCAGTCAACCGGTGAGACCAACTTACCTAAACAGAGCTTATCTTTTCTGCCCATCATAATGGTGTGAAAGTGTTCGATAATGATATTCTCTGCATCGCTAATATCTGACAGATATTCTCTGCACGCTAATATCTGATGTTAATTGTTCAAAAGGCAACATTTGACATAAACACTTTCATTTGGACCATGAGCTTTTAAAATGCATCTAGTCACAGATTTCTGTCTGGCCTGTCTGAAACGAAGACGGGCTACAGAATGAAGGAAGAGATGGTTTGTGGTTTCAAGATGCACCACGTACCATGAGTATTAATAAACCGCGGTCATGTAGATTTGTTTACGGTCCCATCACAATCGTAGTAAGAAAGATGCCCGGTTGCTAAAATCTGGATTGTTCTGGCCAGTTGTGTGGCGACTAGCCTCTGAAAGGACCTCTATGGGGTCCAAAAGGTTTGGAAGGAAAATCCATATCTTTTACGCCGCAGCTTCTGACCCAGGTCTTTGTGTCCTGAATCTATCTCCTTCCCTCGTCCCTCCTGGCTCCTGCGAAGCAGCAGTAATGACAAGTTTTAGCCCTCACTTTTATCTACCCACAACAGAACTCACAACAACTCTATCAACTGGTTCCCATATGCTCTATGTTTTTACTTTATCGAATATATTTTTTTTGCCCTTATGACTTTTTGCATGCACCCTGTCAGATATTATGCCAAAGATGTAAGCTACAAAACACTACAGGAGTTCAGAAAATACAGTAGCCACAATAGAACGCTCAGCCAGAACAGTCAGGTCAACTCACTGCCAATATAAAATCATGTGCCACAGCCATATTCATTACAAAAAGCACATCCATGGCTACAGCCACAACCTTATCAGACAGCATCGCTCTCATGGCTATAGTCATGATTACAGTGACGGTGGAGGTAATATTTTGACTTATTCTTAATAACTTTGTTTCTGTGAGTCAAAAAAGGCTTAAGATGGTATTATTCTCTTTCCTTTCGACTAACTCTTCTTTGTCTCATTTTTCTTGGCAAGTCGGGCTTCACACACGTATTTCCCAAAGCAAGACATCTGGATTGCCCAGCCTTCACTTGCAGGGCTTGCAATGTTTCTCTCACCTCAGCCACTAGAGGCCACTGGTGTTTAGTCACAATCAACCCAACAAAATAACCTCTTGCATACAGGAACTTTGATTGTTTGCAGCAGCACTGTATGTACTATTTACAATTATCAGTGGGTATAATCGGTCATTGTAGTTCAGTCCAAACCTATGGGTAAGGTGTTTCTGGATATTTGCTAATTTTTATGGCGAGTAAAGATTGAACAAACATGTAAATGTATTCAACAACCATATTTAACAATAAATAACTGCATTAGGTAATGTGAGTGTAATACAGTGATTATGTCATCCAATATAATAGTGAGACCTGGGTTAAATCTAGCTTGGCACTATTGTTCTCCGCGAGGGAACATGAGCGTTCACTCAACTCTAAAAAATCACAATCATACTTTGCTGCAGAAACTAATCAGGTATATGAAATTCACTGGCCCTCACTTAACTGTTAGTCAAATGCAATCAAAGGAGCAATTGCAAAAATACACTAATGCGCGCAAGGTGGATGTGATGCTTATGTCTTTAAGTTTTACTATAACTGACTCTCAGAGGAACAAGCAACCTTCAAACCCTCAGAAAGCTACAAAAAGCCATGTCAAATCTTGGCATAAAATATTTGTAACGGCAGGAATGTCTGTATCGGCTTGCAGCGACCAGTTAATTTATATCTCACTGTTGCTCACCAAGAAGGCAGTAACTTCTGTATCCTTGACTGCATTTCCTCCCTGAATGACCGGTGTTCGGTGAGAGCTCTTGAACAGAGCTCTTGAACAGATATTTCCAGCAACAACCGCCAAAGAGCGCAAAACAAACACAAAGATACACACAAGGACTAATAGCAGAGACAAACTGACTAGGAAGACGCAAAACAGCAAGGTTGTTTGTAAATGGATTTTAATATCTCTTGCTATAAATCTGAGAACCTTGCTGCTATGTCTGGCGGTGGAGAGGCCTTTTATATGTCTGTGCTCAGGGGGCCAGTTATTTTATAATCTCTAGGCTATGTGGATTTACAAATAGCTGTTATTTATTATTATTATTATTATTGTTAAGAGCATACAAAATGTAAAGTTTTTATTTGGCTGATTTAAACTGAATAAATAACTATTAATAATGCTGATTGATTATTGCAGGGGGCTTCAAATTTGAGTCAATACAAAAATTGAACTAATAATTTCAAATATTGCCCCCTTCTTTAAACTGTGTTCAGTCTGACGCCCCATTGATTTCTGCCCCCCCCTTTTACACACACACACACACACACACACAATTGGTCCACCTAACAATTTAATGCTCCACTCATTT
>NW_024401939.1:0-27726 GCF_016859285.1 Xiphias gladius
CTTACTTTCTTCAGTAATGAGGATATGAAGGAGATCACCAAGCACTTTGTGGTTTGCCACATTGCCATACAGGACAGCAGAATGGAGCTTCTCAGTTGCCACGGGGTATACCAAAACTTTGCCAGGGATATTTGATGATAACCACTAATTTAACAACTATTATTTAATATTATTTAATCAGTTTTCCTACTTACACAATTACCTTTAGACATTTTTAGTATATTAAAAACGTTCAAATGAAACAAAGCCAATCAAAATTTGAAATGTAGATTTTTGAAACTAACTTTTTTCTTCAGTTCTCACTAAAGCACTAAATACAGTCTAGGTCCACAGTTAAGTTTAGTCTTTTATTCCTGATCAGTTTCTGTAGATTTCAGCGTAGACATAGAGTGAGGATGTTTCTTACAAACAGGATGTATTTTCAGAGTGTACCTACAGTAACAACCAACTGAGATGAAGTTCAATCTTTGCCAACAGTATCATTATATGTGTTTGCATGCTGTTCAGTATTCTTATATCCATCTTGCATTAATGCTTATGAACCATTTACAACAATGTATCGTTTAGTTTTAAAACACAGCATCTAATGGATCAATGATCTTTTTAGATTCAAGAGCATCATTTGGATTAGAGTTGGAGCTGGAGCCTACATTCTGGCGAAGTTCACTGTAAATCAAATCCTGATTCTCCTACTTTACTCAGTTGGCTGTGCAAACACCTTACACATGTTCACAACCAACAAAAAGATGAGGAATATGAAGGAAAACATGGTTATTTAGAACTCTATTTGAATACTTTCTAAAACGACATCTTTTGTCATTTTATACATACTTTGGCTAAGAATGAGACCTTTTAAACGCTCTGTGTAGATAAACTCTCTATTTCATGTAGAAGGTGATTCAAACAAATGACTTGCTCACAATGATTGAAAGGTAGCAGAATATGAAGGAATACATCACGTTGTGTGGTTTCATGTAAAGACTGACTATTGACAACAGTGTGTCCTACAAAGAAGAACAGTTTGAAATCAGTGTTGAATTAAGTTGTGTTTCCCTACTAGTTGGCTGTGCAAACACCTCACACATGTTCACAACCTACAAAAAGCTGAGGAAATTGAAGGAAAAACATGGTTATTCAGAACCCTATGTGAATACTTTCTAAACTGACATCTTTTGTCTTTTTATACATACTTTGGCTAAGAATGAGACCTTTTAAACGCTCTGTGTAGATAAACTCTCTATTTCATGTAGAAGGTGATTCAAACAAATGACTTGCTCACAATGATTGAAAGGTAGCAGAATATGAAGGAATACATTGCCTTGTGTGGTTTCATGTAAAGATTGACTCAAGACACCAGTGTGTCCTACAGAGAAGAACAGTTTGAAATCAGTGTTGAATTAAGTTGTGTTTCCCTACTAGTTGGCTGTGCAAACACCTTACACATGTTCAACGAACAGTTTGAAATCAGTTTTGAATTTTGCTGTGTAAACACCTCACACATGTTCACAACCAACAAAAAGCTGAGGAAATTGAAGGAAAAACATGGTTATTCAGAACCCTATGTGAATACTTTCTAACTGACATCTTTTGTCTTTTTATACTTACTTTGGCTAAGAATGAGACCTTTTAAAAGCTCTGTGTAGATAAACTCTCTATTTCATGTAGAAGGTGATTCAAACAAATGACTTGCTCACAATGATTGAAAGGTAGCAGAATATGAAGGAATACATTGCCTTGTGTGGTTTCATGTAAAGATTGACTCAAGACACCAGTGTGTCCTACAAAGAAGAACAGTTTGAAATCAGTGTTGAATTAAGTTGTGTTTCCCTACTAGTTGGCTGTGCAAACACCTTACACATGTTCAAAGAACAGTTTGAAATCAGTTTTGAATTGTTGTGTTTCCCTACTAGTTGGCTGTGCAAACACCTCACACATGTTCACAACCAACAAAAACCTGAGGAATATGAAGGAAAACATGGTTATATAGAACTCTATGTGAATACTTTCTAAAATGACATCTTTTGTCTATTTTATACTTACTTTGGCTAAGAATGAGACCTTTTAAAAGCTCTGTGTAGATAAACTCTCTATTTCATGTAGAAGGTGATTCAAACAAATGACTTGCTCCCAATGATTGAAAGGTAGCAGAAAAGCAAGGAATACATCACGTTGTGTGGTTTCATGTAAAGACTGACTATTGACAACAGTGTATGTTACAGAGAAGAACAGTTTGAAATCAGTGTTGAATTAAGTTGTGTTTCCCTACTAGTTGGCTGTGCAAACACCTCACACATGTTCACAACCAACAAAAACCTGAGGAATATGAAGGAAAACATGGTTATTTAGAAAACTATGTGAATACTTTCTAAAATGACATCTTTTGTCTATTTATACTTACTTTGGCTAAGAATGAGACCTTTTAAACCCTCTGTGTAGATAAACTCTCTATTTCATGTAGAAGGTGATTCAAACAAATGACTTGCTCCCAATGATTGAAAGGTAGCAGAATATGAAGGAATACATCACGTTGTGTGGTTTCATGTAAAGACTGACTATTGACAACAGTGTATGTTACAGAGAAGAACAGTTTGAAATCAGGGTTGAATTAAATCAGTGTTGAATTAAGTTGTGTTTCCCTACTAGTTGGCTGTGCAAACACCTTACACATGTTCACAACCAACAAAAAGCTGAGGAATATGAAGGAAAACATGGTTATTTAGAACTCTATGTGAATACTTTCTAAAATGACATCTTTTGTCTATTTATACTTACTTTGGCTAAGAATGAGACCTTTTAAATGCTCTGTGTAGATAAACTCTCTATTTCATGTAGAAGGTGATTCAAACAAATGACTTGCTCCCAATGATTGAAAGGTAGCAGAATATGAAGGAATACATCACGTTGTGTGGTTTCATGTAAAGACTGACTCATGACACCAGTGTATCCTACAGAGAAGAACAGTTTGAAATCAGTGTTGAATTAAGTTGTGTTTCCCTACTAGTTGGCTGTGCAAACAACTCACACATGTTCACAACCAACAAAAACCTGAGGAATATGAAGGAAAACATGGTTATTTAGAACTCTATGTGAATACTTTCTAAAATGACATCTTTTGTCTTTTTATACTTACTTTGGCTAAGAATGAGACCTTTTAAAAGCTCTGTGTAGATAAACTCTCTATTTCATGTAGAAGGTGATTCAAACAAATGACTTGCTCCCAATGATTGAAAGGTAGCAGAAAAGCAAGGAATACATCACGTTGTGTGGTTTCATGTAAAGACTGACTATTGACAACAGTGTATGTTACAGAGAAGAACAGTTTGAAATCAGTGTTGAATTAAGTTGTGTTTCCCTACTAGTTGGCTGTGCAAACACCTTACACATGTTCACAACCAACAAAAAGCTGAGGAATATGAAGGAAAACATGGTTATTTAGAACTCTATTTGAATACTTTCTAAAACGACATCTTTTGTCTTTTTATACATACTTTGGCTAAGAATGAGACCTTTTAAACGCTCTGTGTAGATAAACTCTCTATTTCATGTAGAAGGTGATTCAAACAAATGACTTGCTCACAATGATTGAAAGGTAGCAGAATATGAAGGAAAACATCACGTTGTGTGGTTTCATGTAAAGACTGACTCATGACACCAGTGTATCCTACAGAGAAGAACAGTTTGAAATCAGTGTTGAATTAAGTTGTGTTTTCCTGCTAGTTGGCTTTGCAAACTCCTTACACATGTTCACAACCAACAAAAAGCTGAGGAATATGAAGGAAAACATGGTTATTCAGAACTCTATGTGAATACTTTCTAAACTGACATCTTGTGTCTATTTTGACTTACTTTGGCTTAGAATGAGACCTTTTAAACGCTCTGTGTAGATAAACTCTCTATTTCATGTAGAAGGTGATTCAAACAAATGACTTGCTCCCAATGATTGAAAGGTAGCAGAATATGAAGGAATACATCACGTTGTGTGGTTTCATGTAAAGACTGACTCATGACACCAGTGTATCCTACAGAGAAGAACAGTTTGAAATCAGTGTTGAATTAAGTTGTGTTTTCCTGCTAGTTGGCTGTGCAAAATCCTTATACATGTTCACAACCAACAAAAAGCTGAGGAATATGAAGGAAAACATGGTTATTTAGAACTCTAAGTGAATACTTTCTAAAATGACATCTTTTGTCTATTTATACTTGCTTTGGCTAAGAATGAGACCTTTTAAATGCTCTGTGTAGATAAACTCTCTATTTCATGTAGAAGGTGATTCAAACAAATGACTTGCTCACAATGATTGAAAGGTAGCAGAATATGAAGGAAAACATCACGTTGTGTGGTTTCATGTAAAGACTGACTCATGACACCAGTGTATCCTACAGAGAAGAACAGTTTGAAATCAGTGTTGAATTAAGTTGTGTTTTCCTGCTAGTTGGCTTTGCAAACTCCTTACACATGTTCACAACCAACAAAAAGCTGAGGAATATGAAGGAAAACATGGTTATTCAGAACTCTATGTGAATACTTTCTAAACTGACATCTTGTGTCTATTTTGACTTACTTTGGCTTAGAATGAGACCTTTTAAACGCTCTGTGTAGATAAACTCTCTATTTCATGTAGAAGGTGATTCAAACAAATGACTTGCTCACAATGATTGAAAGGTAGCAGAATATGAAGGAATACATCGCCTTGTGTGGTTTCATGTAAAGATTGACTCAAGACACCAGTGTGTCCTACAGAGAAGAACAGTTTGAAATCAGTGTTGAATTAAGTTGTGTTTCCCTACTAGTTGGCTGTGCAAACAACTCACACATGTTCACAACCAACAAAAACCTGAGGAATATGAAGGAAAACATGGTTATTTAGAACTCTAAGTGAATACTTTCTAAAATGACATCTTTTGTCTATTTATACTTGCTTTGGCTAAGAATGAGACCTTTTCAATGCTCTGTGTAGATAAACTCTCTATTTCATGTAGAAGGTGATTCAAACAAATGACTTGCTCCCAATGATTGAAAGGTAGCAGAATATGAAGGAATACATCACGTTGTGTGGTTTCATGTAAAGACTGACTATTGACAACAGTGTATGTTACAGAGAAGAACAGTTTGAAATCAGTGTTGAATTAAGTTGTGTTTCCCTACTAGTTGGCTGTGCAAACACCTTACACATGTTCACAACCAACAAAAAGCTGAGGAATATGAAGGAAAACATGGTTATTTAGAACTCTATTTGAATACTTTCTAAAATGACATCTTTTGTCTTTTTATACATACTTTGGCTAAGAATGAGACCTTTTAAACGCTCTGTGTAGATAAACTCTCTATTTCATGTAGAAGGTGATTCAAACAAATGACTTGCTCACAATGATTGAAAGGTAGCAGAATATGAAGGAAAACATCACGTTGTGTGGTTTCATGTAAAGACTGACTCATGACACCAGTGTATCCTACAGAGAAGAACAGTTTGAAATCAGTGTTGAATTAAGTTGTGTTTTCCTGCTAGTTGGCTTTGCAAACTCCTTACACATGTTCACAACCAACAAAAAGCTGAGGAATATGAAGGAAAACATGGTTATTCAGAACTCTATGTGAATACTTTCTAAACTGACATCTTGTGTCTATTTTGACTTACTTTGGCTTAGAATGAGACCTTTTAAACGCTCTGTGTAGATAAACTCTCTATTTCATGTAGAAGGTAATTCAAACAAATGACTTGCTCACAATGATTGAAAGGTAGCAGAAAAGCAAGGAATACATCACGTTGTGTGGTTTCATGTAAAGACTGACTATTGACAACAGTGTATGTTACAGAGAAGAACAGTTTGAAATCAGTGTTGAATTAAGTTGTGTTTCCCTACTAGTTGGCTGTGCAAACACCTCACACATGTTCACAACCAACAAAAAGCTGAGGAATATGAAGGAAAACATGGTTATTTAGAACTCTATGTGAATACTTTCTAAAATGACATCTTTTGTCTATTTATACTTACTTTGGCTAAGAATGAGACCTTTTAAAAGCTCTGTGTAGATAAACTCTCTATTTCATGTAGAAGGTGATTCAAACAAATGACTTGCTCCCAATGATTGAAAGGTAGCAGAATATGAAGGAATACATCACGTTGTGTGGTTTCATGTAAAGACTGACTCATGACACCAGTGTATCCTACAGAGAAGAACAGTTTGAAATCAGTGTTGAATTAAGTTGTGTTTCCCTACTAGTTGGCTGTGCAAACACCTTTGTGCAAACACCTCACACATGTTCACAACCAACAAAAAGCTGAGGAATATGAAGGAAAACATGGTTATTTAGAACTCTATGTGAATACTTTCTAAAATGACATCTTTTGTCTTTTTATACTTACTTTGGCTAAGAATGAGACCTTTTAAAAGCTCTGTGTAGATAAACTCTCTATTTCATGTAGAAGGTGATTCAAACAAATGACTTGCTCCCAATGATTGAAAGGTAGCAGAAAAGCAAGGAATACATCACGTTGTGTGGTTTCATGTAAAGACTGACTATTGACAACAGTGTATGTTACAGAGAAGAACAGTTTGAAATCAGTGTTGAATTAAGTTGTGTTTCCCTACTAGTTGGCTGTGCAAACACCTCACACATGTTCACAACCAACAAAAAGCTGAGGAATATGAAGGAAAACATGGTTATTTAGAAAACTATGTGAATACTTTCTAAAATGACATCTTTTGTCTATTTATACTTACTTTGGCTAAGAATGAGACCTTTTAAACCCTCTGTGTAGATAAACTCTCTATTTCATGTAGAAGGTGATTCAAACAAATGACTTGCTCACAATGATTGAAAGGTAGCAGAATATGAAGGAATACATCACGTTGTGTGGTTTCATGTAAAGATTGACTCAAGACACCAGTGTGTCCTACAGAGAAGAACAGTTTGAAATCAGTGTTGAATTAAGTTGTGTTTTCCTGCTAGTTGGCTTTGCCAAACCTCCTACACATGTTCACAACCAACAAAAAGCTGAGGAATATGAAGGAAAACATGGTTATTTAGAACTCTATGTGAATACTTTCTAAAATGACATCTTTTGTCTATTTATACTTACTTTGGCTAAGAATGAGACCTTTTAAAAGCTCTGTGTAGATAAACTCTCTATTTCATGTAGAAGGTGATTCAAACAAATGACTTGCTCCCAATGATTGAAAGGTAGCAGAATATGAAGGAAAACATCACGTTGTGTGGTTTCATGTAAAGACTGACTCAAGACACCAGTGTGTCCTACAGAGAAGAACAGTTTGAAATCAGTGTTGAATTAAGTTGTGTTTCCCTACTAGTTGGCTGTGCAAACAACTCACACATGTTCACAACCAACAAAAAGCTGAGGAATATGAAGGAAAACATGGTTATTTAGAACTCTATGTGAATACTTTCTAAAATGACATCTTTTGTCTATTTATACTTACTTTGGCTAAGAATGAGACCTTTTAAAAGCTCTGTGTAGATAAACTCTCTATTTCATGTAGAAGGTGATTCAAACAAATGACTTGCTCCCAATGATTGAAAGGTAGCAGAATATGAAGGAATACATCACGTTGTGTGGTTTCATGTAAAGACTGACTATTGACAACAGTGTATGTTACAGAGAAGAACAGTTTGAAATCAGTGTTGAATTAAGTTGTGTTTTCCTGCTAGTTGGCTGTGCAAACACCTCACACATGTTCACAACCAACAAAAAGCTGAGGAATATGAAGGAAAACATGGTTATTTAGAACTCTATGTGAATACTTTCTAAACTGACATCTTGTGTCTATTTTGACTTACTTTGGCTAAGAATGAGACCTTTTAAACGCTCTGTGTAGATAAACTCTCTATTTCATGTAGAAGGTGATTCAAACAAATGACTTGCTCCCAATGATTGAAAGGTAGCAGAATATGAAGGAATACATCACGTTGTGTGGTTTCATGTAAAGACTGACTCAAGACACCAGTGTATCCTACAGAGAAGAACAGTTTGAAATCAGTGTTGAATTAAGTTGTGTTTCCCTACTAGTTGGCTGTGCAATGGCTGTGCAAACACCTCACACATGTTCACAACCAACAAAAAGCTGAGGAAATTGAAGGAAAACATGGTTATTCAGAACTCTATGTGAATACTTTCTAAAATGACATCTTGTGTCTATTTTAACTTACTTTGGCTAAGAATGAGACCTTTTAAAAGCTCTGTGTAGATAAACTCTCTATTTCATGTAGAAGGTGATTCAAACAAATGACTTGCTCCCAATGATTGAAAGGTAGCAGAATATGAAGGAATACATCACGTTGTGTGGTTTCATGTAAAGACTGACTATTGACAACAGTGTATGTTACAGAGAAGAACAGTTTGAAATCAGTGTTGAATTAAGTTGTGTTTCCCTACTAGTTGGCTGTGCAAACACCTCACACATGTTCACAACCAACAAAAAGCTGAGGAATATGAAGGAAAACATGGTTATTCAGAACTCTATGTGAATACTTTCTAAACTGACATCTTGTGTCTATTTTGACTTACTTTGGCTTAGAATGAGACCTTTTAAACGCTCTGTGTAGATAAACTCTCTATTTCATGTAGAAGGTGATTCAAACAAATGACTTGCTCACAATGATTGAAAGGTAGCAGAATATGAAGGAATACATCGCCTTGTGTGGTTTCATGTAAAGATTGACTCAAGACACCAGTGTGTCCTACAGAGAAGAACAGTTTGAAATCAGTGTTGAATTAAGTTGTGTTTCCCTACTAGTTGGCTGTGCAAACAACTCACACATGTTCACAACCAACAAAAACCTGAGGAATATGAAGGAAAACATGGTTATTCAGAACTCTATGTGAATACTTTCTAAACTGACATCTTGTGTCTATTTTGACTTACTTTGGCTAAGAATGAGACCTTTTAAAAGCTCTGTGTAGATAAACTCTCTATTTCATGTAGAAGGTGATTCAAACAAATGACTTGCTCACAATGATTGAAAGGTAGCAGAAAAGCAAGGAATACATCACGTTGTGTGGTTTCATGTAAAGACTGACTATTGACACCAGTGTATGTTACAGAGAAGAACAGTTTGAAATCAGTGTTGAATTAAGTTGTGTTTTCCTGCTAGTTGGCTTTGCAAACTCCTTACACATGTTCACAACCAACAAAAAGCTGAGGAATATGAAGGAAAACATGGTTATTCAGAACTCTATGTGAATACTTTCTAAACTGACATCTTGTGTCTATTTATACTTACTTTGGCTAAGAATGAGACCTTTTAAACGCTCTGTGTAGATAAACTCTCTATTTCATGTAGAAGGTGATTCAAACAAATGACTTGCTCCCAATGATTGAAAGGTAGCAGAATATGAAGGAATACATCACGTTGTGTGGTTTCATGTAAAGACTGACTATTGACAACAGTGTATGTTACAGAGAAGAACAGTTTGAAATCAGTGTTGAATTAAGTTGTGTTTCCCTACTAGTTGGCTGTGCAAACACCTCACACATGTTCACAACCAACAAAAAGCTGAGGAATATGAAGGAAAACATGGTTATTTAGAACTCTATGTGAATACTTTCTAAAATGACATCTTTTGTCTATTTATACTTACTTTGGCTAAGAATGAGACCTTTTAAACCCTCTGTGTAGATAAACTCTCTATTTCATGTAGAAGGTGATTCAAACAAATGACTTGCTCACAATGATTGAAAGGTAGCAGAATATGAAGGAATACATCGCGTTGTGTGGTTTCATGTAAAGATTCACTCATGACACCAGTGTATGTTACAGAGAAGAACAGTTTGAAATCAGTGTTGAATTAAGTTGTGTTTCCCTACTAGTTGGCTGTGCAAACACCTCACATGTTCACAACCAACAAAAAGCTGAGGAATATGAAGGAAAACATGGTTATTTAGAACTCTATGTGAATACTTTCTAAAATGACATCTTTTGTCTATTTATACTTACTTTGGCTAAGAATGAGACCTTTTAAATGCTCTGTGTAGATAAACTCTCTATTTCATGTAGAAGGTGATTCAAACAAATGACTTGCTCACAATGATTGAAAGGTAGCAGAATATGAAGGAATACATCACGTTGTGTGGTTTCATGTAAAGACTGACTATTGACAACAGTGTATGTTACAGAGAAGAACAGTTTGAAATCAGTGTTGAATTAAGTTGTGTTTCCCTACTAGTTGGCTGTGCAAACACCTCACACATGTTCACAACCAACAAAAAGCTGAGGAATATGAAGGAAAACATGGTTATTTAGAACTCTATGTGAATACTTTCTAAAATGACATCTTTTGTCTATTTATACTTACTTTGGCTAAGAATGAGACCTTTTAAACGCTCTGTGTAGATAAACTCTCTATTTCATGTAGAAGGTGATTCAAACAAATGACTTGCTCACAATGATTGAAAGGTAGCAGAATATGAAGGAAAACATCACGTTGTGTGGTTTCATGTAAAGACTGACTCATGACACCAGTGTATCCTACAGAGAAGAACAGTTTGAAATCAGTGTTGAATTAAGTTGTGTTTTCCTGCTAGTTGGCTGTGCAAACACCTCACACATGTTCACAACCAACAAAAAGCTGAGGAATATGAAGGAAAACATGGTTATTTAGAACTCTAAGTGAATACTTTCTAAAATGACATCTTTTGTCTATTTATACTTACTTTGGCTTAGAATGAGACCTTTTAAACGCTCTGTGTAGATAAACTCTCTATTTCATGTAGAAGGTAATTCAAACAAATGACTTGCTCACAATGATTGAAAGGTAGCAGAAAAGCAAGGAATACATCACGTTGTGTGGTTTCATGTAAAGACTGACTATTGACAACAGTGTATGTTACAGAGAAGAACAGTTTGAAATCAGTGTTGAATTAAGTTGTGTTTCCCTACTAGTTGGCTGTGCAAACACCTCACACATGTTCACAACCAACAAAAAGCTGAGGAATATGAAGGAAAACATGGTTATTTAGAACTCTATGTGAATACTTTCTAAAATGACATCTTTTGTCTATTTATACTTACTTTGGCTAAGAATGAGACCTTTTAAACCCTCTGTGTAGATAAACTCTCTATTTCATGTAGAAGGTGATTCAAACAAATGACTTGCTCCCAATGATTGAAAGGTAGCAGAATATGAAGGAAACCATCACGTTGTATGCTTTCATGTAAAGACTGACTCATGACACCAGTGTATCCTACAGAGAAGAACAGTTTGAAATCAGTGTTGAATTAAGTTGTGTTTCCCTACTAGTTGGCTGTGCAAACACCTTACACATGTTCAAAGAACAGTTTGAAATCAGTTTTGAATTAAGTGTGTTTTCCCTACTAGTTTGCTGTGCAAAAACACCACATGTTCAACCAACAAAAAGCTGAGGAATATGAAGGAAAACATGGTTATTTAGAACTCTATGTGAATACTTTCTAAAATGACATCTTTTGTCTTTTTATACTTACTTTGGCTAAGAATGAGACCTTTTAAAAGCTCTGTGTAGATAAACTCTCTATTTCATGTAGAAGGTGATTCAAACAAATGACTTGCTCCCAATGATTGAAAGGTAGCAGAAAAGCAAGGAATACATCACGTTGTGTGGTTTCATGTAAAGACTGACTATTGACAACAGTGTATGTTACAGAGAAGAACAGTTTGAAATCAGGGTTGAATTAAGTTGTGTTTCCCTACTAGTTGGCTGTGCAAACACCTCACACATGTTCACAACCAACAAAAGCTGAGAATATGAAGGAAAACATGGTTATTTAGAAACTATGTGAATACTTTCTAAAATGACATCTTTGTCTATTTATACTTACTTTGGCTAAGAATGAGACCTTTTAAACCCTCTGTGTAGATAAACTCTCTATTTCATGTAGAAGGTGATTCAAACAAATGACTTGCTCCAACTGATTGAAAGGTAGCAGAATATGAAGGAAAACATCACGTTGTGTGGTTTCATGTAAAGACTGACTCATGACACCAGTGTATCCTACAGAGAAGAACAGTTTGAAATCAGTGTTGAATTAAGTTGTGTTTTCCTGCTAGTTGGCTGTGCAAATCCTTACACATGTTCACAACCAACAAAAAGCTGAGGAATATGAAGGAAAACATGGTTATTTAGAACTCTATGTGAATACTTTCTAAAATGACATCTTTTGTCTATTTATACTTGCTTTGGCTAAGAATGAGACCTTTTAAATGCTCTGTGTAGATAAACTCTCTATTTCATGTAGAAGGTGATTCAAACAAATGACTTGCTCCCAATGATTGAAAGGTAGCAGAATATGAAGGAATACATCACGTTGTGTGGTTTCATGTAAAGACTGACTATTGACAACAGTGTATGTTACAGAGAAGAACAGTTTGAAATCAGTGTTGAATTAAGTTGTGTTTCCCTACTAGTTGGCTGTGCAAACACCTTACACATGTTCACAACCAACAAAAAGCTGAGGAATATGAAGGAAAACATGGTTATTCAGAACTCTATGTGAATACTTTCTAAACTGACATCTTGTGTCTATTTTGACTTACTTTGGCTTAGAATGAGACCTTTTAAACGCTCTGTGTAGATAAACTCTCTATTTCATGTAGAAGGTGATTCAAACAAATGACTTGCTCACAATGATTGAAAGGTAGCAGAATATGAAGGAATACATCGCCTTGTGTGGTTTCATGTAAAGATTGACTCAAGACACCAGTGTGTCCTACAGAGAAGAACAGTTTGAAATCAGTGTTGAATTAAGTTGTGTTTCCCTACTAGTTGGCTGTGCAAACAACTCACACATGTTCACAACCAACAAAAACCTGAGGAATATGAAGGAAAACATGGTTATTCAGAACTCTATGTGAATACTTTCTAAACTGACATCTTGTGTCTATTTTGACTTACTTTGGCTAAGAATGAGACCTTTTAAAAGCTCTGTGTAGATAAACTCTCTATTTCATGTAGAAGGTGATTCAAACAAATGACTTGCTCCCAATGATTGAAAGGTAGCAGAAAAGCAAGGAATACATCACGTTGTGTGGTTTCATGTAAAGACTGACTATTGACAACAGTGTATCCTACAGAGAAGAACAGTTTGAAATCAGTGTTGAATTAAGTTGTGTTTTCCTGCTAGTTGGCTTTGCAAACTCCTTACACATGTTCACAACCAACAAAAAGCTGAGGAATATGAAGGAAAACATGGTTATTCAGAACTCTATGTGAATACTTTCTAAACTGACATCTTTTGTCTATTTTGACTTACTTTGGCTTAGAATGAGACCTTTTAAACGCTCTGTGTAGATAAACTCTCTATTTCATGTAGAAGGTGATTCAAACAAATGACTTGCTCACAATGATTGAAAGGTAGCAGAATATGAAGGAATACATCGCCTTGTGTGGTTTCATGTAAAGATTGACTCAAGACACCAGTGTGTCCTACAGAGAAGAACAGTTTGAAATCAGTGTTGAATTAAGTTGTGTTTCCCTACTAGTTGGCTGTGCAAACACCTTACACATGTTCAAAGAACAGTTTGAAATCAGTTTTGAATTAAGTTGTGTTTCCCTACTAGTTGGCTGTGCAAACACCTCACACATGTTCACAACCAACAAAAAGCTGAGGAATATGAAGGAAAACATGGTTATTTAGAACTCTATGTGAATACTTTCTAAAATGACATCTTTTGTCTTTTTATACTTACTTTGGCTAAGAATGAGACCTTTTAAAAGCTCTGTGTAGATAAACTCTCTATTTCATGTAGAAGGTGATTCAAACAAATGACTTGCTCCCAATGATTGAAAGGTAGCAGAAAAGCAAGGAATACATCACGTTGTGTGGTTTCATGTAAAGACTGACTATTGACAACAGTGTATGTTACAGAGAAGAACAGTTTGAAATCAGGGTTGAATTAAGTTGTGTTTCCCTACTAGTTGGCTGTGCAAACACCTCACACATGTTCACAACCAACAAAAAGCTGAGGAATATGAAGGAAAACATGGTTATTTAGAAAACTATGTGAATACTTTCTAAAATGACATCTTTTGTCTATTTATACTTACTTTGGCTAAGAATGAGACCTTTTAAACCCTCTGTGTAGATAAACTCTCTATTTCATGTAGAAGGTGATTCAAACAAATGACTTGCTCACAATGATTGAAAGGTAGCAGAATATGAAGGAATACATTGCCTTGTGTGGTTTCATGTAAAGATTGACTCAAGACACCAGTGTATCCTACAGAGAAGAACAGTTTGAAATCAGTGTTGAATTAAGTTGTGTTTTCCTGCTAGTTGGCTTTGCCAAATCCTTATACATGTTCACAACCAACAAAAAGCTGAGGAATATGAAGGAAAACGTGGTTATTTAGAACTCTAAGTGAATACTTTCTAAAATGACATCTTTTGTCTATTTATACTTGCTTTGGCTAAGAATGAGACCTTTTAAATGCTCTGTGTAGATAAACTCTCTATTTCATGTAGAAGGTGATTCAAACAAATGACTTGCTCCCAATGATTGAAAGGTAGCAGAATATGAAGGAATACATCACGTTGTGTGGTTTCATGTAAAGACTGACTATTGACAACAGTGTATGTTACAGAGAAGAACAGTTTGAAATCAGTGTTGAATTAAGTTGTGTTTCCCTACTAGTTGGCTGTGCAAACACCTTACACATGTTCACAACCAACAAAAAGCTGAGGAATATGAAGGAAAACACGGTTATTCAGAACTCTATGTGAATACTTTCTAAACTGACATCTTGTGTCTATTTTGACTTACTTTGGCTTAGAATGAGACCTTTTAAACGCTCTGTGTAGATAAACTCTCTATTTCATGTAGAAGGTGATTCAAACAAATGACTTGCTCACAATGATTGAAAGGTAGCAGAATATGAAGGAATACATCGCCTTGTGTGGTTTCATGTAAAGATTGACTCAAGACACCAGTGTGTCCTACAGAGAAGAACAGTTTGGTATCAGTGTTGAATTAAGTTGTGTTTCCCTACTAGTTGGCTGTGCAAACAACTCACACATGTTCACAACCAACAAAAACCTGAGGAATATGAAGGAAAACATGGTTATTCAGAACTCTATGTGAATACTTTCTAAACTGACATCTTGTGTCTATTTTGACTTACTTTGGCTAAGAATGAGACCTTTTAAAAGCTCTGTGTAGATAAACTCTCTATTTCATGTAGAAGGTAATTCAAACAAATGACTTGCTCACAATGATTGAAAGGTAGCAGAAAAGCAAGGAATACATCACGTTGTGTGGTTTCATGTAAAGACTGACTATTGACAACAGTGTATGTTACAGAGAAGAACAGTTTGAAATCAGTGTTGAATTAAGTTGTGTTTTCCTGCTAGTTGGCTTTGCAAACTCCTTACACATGTTCACAACCAACAAAAAGCTGAGGAATATGAAGGAAAACATGGTTATTCAGAACTCTATGTGAATACTTTCTAAACTGACATCTTGCGTCTATTTTGACTTACTTTGGCTTAGAGTGAGACCTTTTAAACGCTCTGTGTAGATAAACTCTCTATTTCATGTAGAAGGTGATTCAAACAAATGACTTGCTCACAATGATTGAAACGTAGCAGAATATGAAGGAATACATCGCCTTGTGTGGTTTCATGTAAAGATTGACTCAAGACACCAGTGTGTCCTACAGAGAAGAACAGTTTGAAATCAGTGTTGAATTAAGTTGTGTTTCCCTACTAGTTGGCTGTGCAAACAACTCACACATGTTCACAACCAACAAAAACCTGAGGAATATGAAGGAAAACATGGTTATTTAGAACTCTATGTGAATACTTTCTAAAATGACATCTTTTGTCTTTTTATACTTACTTTGGCTAAGAATGAGACCTTTTAAAAGCTCTGTGTAGATAAACTCTCTTTTTCATGTAGAAGGTAATTCAAACAAATGACTTGCTCACAATGATTGAAAGGTAGCAGAAAAGCAAGGAATACATCACGTTGTGTGGTTTCATGTAAAGACTGACTATTGACAACAGTGTATGTTACAGAGAAGAACAGTTTGAAATCAGTGTTGAATTAAGTTGTGTTTCCCTACTAGTTGGCTGTGCAAACACCTCACACATGTTCACAACCTACAAAAAGCTGAGGAAATTGAAGGAAAAACATGGTTATTCAGAACCCTATGTGAATACTTTCTAAACTGACATCTTCGTCTATTTTAACTTACTTTGGCTAAGAATGAGACCTTTTAAACGCTCTGTGTAGATAAACTCTCTATTTCATGTAGAAGGTGATTCAAACAAATGACTTGCTCACAATGATTGAAAGGTAGCAGAATATGAAGGAATACATTGCCTTGTGTGGTTTCATGTAAAGATTGACTCAAGACACCAGTGTGTCCTACAGAGAAGAACAGTTTGAAATCAGTGTTGAATTAAGTTGTGTTTCCCTACTAGTTGGCTGTGCAAACAACTCACACATGTTCACAACCAACAAAAACCTGAGGAATATGAAGGAAAACATGGTTATTTAGAACTCTATGTGAATACTTTCTAAAATGACATCTTTTGTCTTTTTATACTTACTTTGGCTAAGAATGAGACCTTTTAAACCCTCTGTGTAGATAAACTCTCTATTTCATGTAGAAGGTGATTCAAACAAATGACTTGCTCACAATGATTGAAAGGTAGCAGAATATGAAGGAATACATCGCCTTGTGTGGTTTCATGTAAAGATTGACTCAAGACACCAGTGTGTCCTACAGAGAAGAACAGTTTGGTATCAGTGTTGAATTAAGTTGTGTTTCCCTACTAGTTGGCTGTGCAAACAACTCACACATGTTCACAACCAACAAAAACCTGAGGAATATGAAGGAAAACATGGTTATTCAGAACTCTATGTGAATACTTTCTAAACTGACATCTTGTGTCTATTTTGACTTACTTTGGCTAAGAATGAGACCTTTTAAAAGCTCTGTGTAGATAAACTCTCTATTTCATGTAGAAGGTAATTCAAACAAATGACTTGCTCACAATGATTGAAAGGTAGCAGAAAAGCAAGGAATACATCACGTTGTGTGGTTTCATGTAAAGACTGACTATTGACAACAGTGTATGTTACAGAGAAGAACAGTTTGAAATCAGTGTTGAATTAAGTTGTGTTTTCCTGCTAGTTGGCTTTGCAAACTCCTTACACATGTTCACAACCAACAAAAAGCTGAGGAATATGAAGGAAAACATGGTTATTCAGAACTCTATGTGAATACTTTCTAAACTGACATCTTGCGTCTATTTTGACTTACTTTGGCTTAGAGTGAGACCTTTTAAACGCTCTGTGTAGATAAACTCTCTATTTCATGTAGAAGGTGATTCAAACAAATGACTTGCTCACAATGATTGAAAGGTAGCAGAATATGAAGGAATACATCGCCTTGTGTGGTTTCATGTAAAGATTGACTCAAGACACCAGTGTGTCCTACAAAGAAGAACAGTTTGAAATCAGTGTTGAATTAAGTTGTGTTTCCCTACTAGTTGGCTGTGCAAACACCTTACACATGTTCAAAGAACAGTTTGAAATCAGTTTTGAATTAAGTTGTGTTTCCCTACTAGTTGGCTGTGCAAACACCTCACACATGTTCACAACCAACAAAAAGCTGAGGAATATGAAGGAAAACATGGTTATTTAGAACTCTATGTGAATACTTTCTAAAATGACATCTTTTGTCTTTTTATACTTACTTTGGCTAAGAATGAGACCTTTTAAAAGCTCTGTGTAGATAAACTCTCTATTTCATGTAGAAGGTGATTCAAACAAATGACTTGCTCCCAATGATTGAAAGGTAGCAGAAAAGCAAGGAATACATCACGTTGTGTGGTTTCATGTAAAGACTGACTATTGACAACAGTGTATGTTACAGAGAAGAACAGTTTGAAATCAGGGTTGAATTAAGTTGTGTTTCCCTACTAGTTGGCTGTGCAAACACCTCACACATGTTCACAACCAACAAAAAGCTGAGGAATATGAAGGAAAACACGGTTATTCAGAAAACTATGTGAATACTTTCTAAAATGACATCTTTTGTCTATTTATACTTACTTTGGCTAAGAATGAGACCTTTTAAACCCTCTGTGTAGATAAACTCTCTATTTCATGTAGAAGGTGATTCAAACAAATGACTTGCTCACAATGATTGAAAGGTAGCAGAATATGAAGGAATACATTGCCTTGTGTGGTTTCATGTAAAGATTGACTCAAGACACCAGTGTATCCTACAGAGAAGAACAGTTTGAAATCAGTGTTGAATTAAGTTGTGTTTTCCTGCTAGTTGGCTTTGCAAAATCCTTATACATGTTCACAACCAACAAAAAGCTGAGGAATATGAAGGAAAACGTGGTTATTTAGAACTCTAAGTGAATACTTTCTAAAACGACATTTTTGTCTATTTATACTTGCTTTGGCTAAGAATGAGACCTTTTAAATGCTCTGTGTAGATAAACTCTCTATTTCATGTAGAAGGTGATTCAAACAAATGACTTGCTCCCAATGATTGAAAGGTAGCAGAATATGAAGGAATACATCACGTTGTGTGGTTTCATGTAAAGACTGACTATTGACAACAGTGTATGTTACAGAGAAGAACAGTTTGAAATCAGTGTTGAATTAAGTTGTGTTTCCCTACTAGTTGGCTGTGCAAACACCTTACACATGTTCACAACCAACAAAAAGCTGAGGAATATGAAGGAAAACACGGTTATTCAGAACTCTATGTGAATACTTTCTAAACTGACATCTTGTGTCTATTTGACTTACTTTGGCTTAGAATGAGACCTTTAAACGCTCTGTGTAGATAAACTCTCTATTTCATGTAGAAGGTGATTCAAACAAATGACTTGCTCACAATGATTGAAAGGTAGCAGAATATGAAGGAATACATCGCCTTGTGTGGTTTCATGTAAAGATTGACTCAAGACACCAGTGTGTCCTACAGAGAAGAACAGTTTGGTATCAGTGTTGAATTAAGTTGTGTTTCCCTACTAGTTGGCTGTGCAAACAACTCACACATGTTCACAACCAACAAAAACCTGAGGAATATGAAGGAAAACATGGTTATTCAGAACTCTATGTGAATACTTTCTAAACTGACATCTTGTGTCTATTTTGACTTACTTTGGCTAAGAATGAGACCTTTTAAAAGCTCTGTGTAGATAAACTCTCTATTTCATGTAGAAGGTAATTCAAACAAATGACTTGCTCACAATGATTGAAAGGTAGCAGAAAAGCAAGGAATACATCACGTTGTGTGGTTTCATGTAAAGACTGACTATTGACAACAGTGTATGTTACAGAGAAGAACAGTTTGAAATCAGTGTTGAATTGTTGTGTTTTCCTGCTAGTTGGCTTTGCAAACTCCTTACACATGTTCACAACCAACAAAAAGCTGAGGAATATGAAGGAAAACATGGTTATTCAGAACTCTATGTGAATACTTTCTAAACTGACATCTTGTGTCTATTTTGACTTACTTTGGCTTAGAATGAGACCTTTTAAACGCTCTGTGTAGATAAACTCTCTATTTCATGTAGAAGGTGATTCAAACAAATGACTTGCTCACAATGATTGAAAGGTAGCAGAATATGAAGGAATACATCGCCTTGTGTGGTTTCATGTAAAGATTGACTCAAGACACCAGTGTGTCCTACAGAGAAGAACAGTTTGAAATCAGTGTTGAATTAAGTTGTGTTTCCCTACTAGTTGGCTGTGCAAACAACTCACACATGTTCACAACCAACAAAAAGCTGAGGAATATGAAGGAAAACATGGTTATTTAGAACTCTACGTGAATACTTTCTAAAATGACATCTTTTGTCTTTTTATACTTACTTTGGCTAAGAATGAGACCTTTTAAAAGCTCTGTGTATATAAACTCTCTATTTCATGTAGAAGGTAATTCAAACAAATGACTTGCTCACAATGATTGAAAGGTAGCAGAAAAGCAAGGAATACATCACGTTGTGTGGTTTCATGTAAAGACTGACTATTGACAACAGTGTATGTTACAGAGAAGAACAGTTTGAAATCAGTGTTGAATTAAGTTGTGTTTCCCTACTAGTTGGCTGTGCAAACACCTCACACATGTTCACAACCAACAAAAAGCTGAGGAATATGAAGGAAAACATGGTTATTTAGAACTCTATTTGAATACTTTCTAAAACGACATCTTTTGTCTTTTTATACATACTTTGGCTAAGAATGAGACCTTTTAAACGCTCTGTGTAGATAAACTCTCTATTTCATGTAGAAGGTGATTCAAACAAATGACTTGCTCACAATGATTGAAAGGTAGCAGAATATGAAGGAAAACATCACGTTGTGTGGTTTCATGTAAAGACTGACTCATGACACCAGTGTATCCTACAGAGAAGAACAGTTTGAAATCAGTGTTGAATTAAGTTGTGTTTTCCTGCTAGTTGGCTTTGCAAACTCCTTACACATGTTCACAACCAACAAAAAGCTGAGGAATATGAAGGAAAACATGGTTATTCAGAACTCTATGTGAATACTTTCTAAACTGACATCTTGTGTCTATTTTGACTTACTTTGGCTTAGAATGAGACCTTTTAAACGCTCTGTGTAGATAAACTCTCTATTTCATGTAGAAGGTGATTCAAACAAATGACTTGCTCCCAATGATTGAAAGGTAGCAGAATATGAAGGAAACCATCACGTTGTGTGGTTTCATGTAAAGATTGACTCAAGACACCAGTGTGTCCTACAGAGAAGAACAGTTTGAAATCAGTGTTGAATTAAGTTGTGTTTCCCTACTAGTTGGCTGTGCAAACAACTCACACATGTTCACAACCAACAAAAACCTGAGGAATATGAAGGAAAAAATGGTTATTTAGAACTCTATGTGAATACTTTCTAAAATGACATCTTTTGTCTTTTTATACTTACTTTGGCTAAGAATGAGACCTTTTAAAAGCTCTGTGTAGATAAACTCTCTATTTCATGTAGAAGGTAATTCAAACAAATGACTTGCTCACAATGATTGAAAGGTAGCAGAATATGAAGGAATACATCACGTTGTGTGGTTTCATGTAAAGACTGACTATTGACAACAGTGTATGTTACAGAGAAGAACAGTTTGAAATCAGTGTTGAATTAAGTTGTGTTTCCCTGCTAGTTGGCTTTGCAAACACCTTACACATGTTCACAACCAACAAAAAGCTGAGGAATATGAAGGAAAACATGGTTATTCGGAACTCTATGTGAATACTTTCTAAACTGACATCTTGTGTCTATTTTGACTTACTTTTGGCTAGAATGAGACCTTTTAAACGCTCTGTGTAGATAAACTCTCTATTTCATGTAGAAGGTGATTCAAACAAATGACTTGCTCACAATGATTGAAAGGTAGCAGAATATGAAGGAATACATCACCTTGTGTGGTTTCATGTAAAGATTGACTCAAGACACCAGTGTGTCTTACAGAGAAGAACAGTTTGAAATCAGTGTTGAATTAAGTTGTGTTTTCCTGCTAGTTGGCTTTGCAAACTCCTTACACATGTTCACAACCAACAAAAAGCTGAGGAATATGAAGGAAAACATGGTTATTCAGAACTCTATGTGAATACTTTCTAAACTGACATCTTGTGTCTATTTTGACTTACTTTGGCTTAGAATGAGACCTTTTAAACGCTCTGTGTAGATAAACTCTCTATTTCATGTAGAAGGTGATTCAAACAAATGACTTGCTCACAATGATTGAAAGGTAGCAGAATATGAAGGAATACATCACGTTGTGTGGTTTCATGTAAAGACTGACTATTGACAACAGTGTATGTTACAGAGAAGAACAGTTTGAAATCAGTGTTGAATTAAGTTGTGTTTCCCTACTAGTTGGCTGTGCAAACAACTCACACATGTTCACAACCTACAAAAAGCTGAGGAATATGAAGGAAAACATGGTTATTTAGAACTCTATGTGAATACTTTCTAAAATGACATCTTTTGTCTTTTTATACTTACTTTGGCTAAGAATGAGACCTTTTAAAAGCTCTGTGTAGATAAACTCTCTATTTCATGTAGAAGGTGATTCAAACAAATGACTTGCTCCCAATGATTGAAAGGTAGCAGAATATGAAGGAAAACATCACGTTGTATGCTTTCATGTAAAGACTGACTCATGACACCAGTGTATCCTACAGAGAAGAACAGTTTGAAATCAGTGTTGAATTAAGTTGTGTTTCCCTACTAGTTGGCTGTGCAAACACCTCACACATGTTCACAACCAACAAAAAGCTGAGGAATATGAAGGAAAACATGGTTATTTAGAACTCTATGTGAATACTTTCTAAAATGACATCTTTTGTCTATTTATACTTACTTTGGCTAAGAATGAGACCTTTTAAACCCTGTGTAGATAAACTCTCTATTTCATGTAGAAGGTGATTCAAACAAATGACTTGCTCACAATGATTGAAAGGTAGCAGAAAAGCAAGGAATACATCACATTGTGTAGTTTAATGTAAAGACTGACTCATGGACACCAGTGTATGTTGCAAGAGATTTGAAATCAGTGTTGAATTAAGTTGTGTTTCCCTACTAGTTGGCTGTACAGAAGCACCTTACATGTTCAAGAACAGTTTGAAATCAGTGTTGAATGCAGTTGTGTTTCCCTACTAGTTGGCTGTGCAAACATCTCCTTATGTTCCAAAGAATGCTTGAAATCAGTTTTGAATTAAGTTGTGTTTTCTCACTAGTTGGTTGTGCAAACACTCACATGTTCACAACCAACAAAAGCTGAGGAATATGAAGGAAAACATGTAGTTTATTTAGAACTCTATGCTTGAATACTTTCTAAAATGACATCTTTTGTCTATTTATACTTACTTTGGCTAAGAATGAGACCTTTTAAAAGCTCTGTAGATAAACTCTCTATTTCATGTAGAAGGTGATTCAAACAAATGACTTGGGTTCTCCAATGATGATTGAAAAGGTAGCAGAATATGAAGGAAAAAGCATCACGTTTTATGCTTTCATGTAAAGACTGACTATTGACAACAACAGTGTATGTTACGAGAAGAACAGTTTGAAATCAGTGTTGAATTAAGTTGTGTTTCCTATACTAGTTGGCTGTGCAAACACCTCACACATGTTCACAACCAACAAAAGCTGAGGAATATGAAGGAAAACATGGTTATTTAGAACTCTATGTGAATACTTTCTAAAAATGACATCTTTTTGTCTATTTATACTTACTTTGGCTAAGAATGAGACCTTTTAAAAAGCTCTGTGTAGATAAACTCTCTATTTCATGTAGAAGAGTAATTCAAACAAATGACTTGCTCCACAATGATTGAAAAGGTAGCAGAATATGCAAAGGAATACATCACGTTGCCAGGGTTTTCATGTAAAGACTGACTATTGACACCAGTGTATCCTACAGAGAAGAAACAGTTTGAAATCAGTGTTGAATCTAAGTTGTGTTTTCCTGCTAGTTGGCTTTGGCAAACTCCTTACACATGTTCACAACCAACAAAAAAAGTCTGAGGGAATATGAAGGAAAACATATGATTGGCGGCTTAGAACTCTATGTGAATACTTTCCTAAAACTGACATACTTTTGTCTATTTATACTTACTTTCTGGCTTAAGAATGAGACCTTTTAAACGCTCTGTGTAGATAAACTCCTCTATTTCATGTAGAAGGTGATTCAAACAAATTATACTTCCGCTCCCAATATTGATTGAAAGAGTAGCAGAATATGAAGGAATACATGCACGTTGTGTGGTTTCATGTAAAGACTCGACTCATTGACACCGAGTGTATGTTACAGAGAGAAGAACAGTTTGAAATCAGTGTTAGAATTAAGTTGTGTTTCCTTACTAGTTGGCTGTGCAAACACCTTACACATGTTCACAACCAACAAAAAGCTGAGGAATATGAAGGAAAAACTATGGTTATTTAGAACTCCTATCTGAATACTTTCTAAACTGACATCTTTTAATCTTTTTTATACTTACTTTGGCTAAGAATGAGACCTTTTAAAGGCTCTGTGTAGATAAACTCTCTATTTCATGTAGAAGGTGATTCAAACAAATGACTCTGCTCTGTGTGTTGATTGAAAGGTAGCAGAATAACTGAAGGAAGAAAATACATCACGTTGTGTGGTTTCATGTAAAGACGACTCATGACACCAGTGTGTATGTTACAGAGAAAGAAACAGTTTGAAATCAGTGTTGAATTAAGTTGTGTTCCTACTAGTTGGCTGTGCAAACACCTCACACATGTTTCACAAACCAACAAAAAGCTGAGGAATATGAAGGAAAAACATGGTTCATTCAGAACTCTATGTGAATATACTTTCTAAACTGACATCTTTTGTCTATTTTGACTTATTTTGGCAGAATGAGACTTTAAAAGCCCTCTGTTGTAGAGATAAACTCTCTATTTCATGTAGAAGGTGAGAGTTCAAACAAATGACTTGCTCACAATGATTGGAAAGGTAGCAGAATGAAGGAATACATCACGTTGTGTGGTTTCATGTAAAGCATTGACTCACGTACCAGTGTGTATCCTACAGAGAAGAACAGTTTGAAATCAGTGTTTGAATTAAGTTGTGTTTCCTACTAGTTGGCTGTGCAAACACCTCACCCTGCATGTTCACAACCAACAAAAAACCTGAGGGAATATGCGAAGGAAAACATGGTTATTTAGAACTCTATGTGAATACTTTCAAATGACATCTTTTGTCTTTTTATACTTACTTTGGCTAAGAATGAGACCTTTTAAAGCTCTGTGTAGATAAACTCTTCTATTTCATGTAGAAGGTAACTAAACAAATGACTTTGCCTACAATGATTGAAAGGTAGCAGAAAAGTTAAGGAATACATCACGTTGTGTGGTTTCCATGTAAAGACTGACTATTGACACCAGTGTATGTTACAGAGAAGAACAGTTTGAAATCAGTGTTGAATTAAGTTGTGTTTCCCTACTAGTTGGCTGTGCAAACACCTCACACATGTTCACAACCAACAAAAAGCTGAGGAATATGAAGGAAAACATGGTTATTTAGAACTCTATGTGAATACTTTCTAAAATGACATCTTTTGTGTCTTTTATACTTACTTTGGCTAAGAATGACGCCTTTTAAAAGCTCTGTGTAGATAAACTCTCTATTTCATGTAGAAGGTGATTCAAACAAATGACTTGCTCACAATGATTGAAAGGTAGCAGAATATGAAGGAATACATCACGTTGTGTGGTTTCATGTAAAGATTGACTCAAGACACCAGTGTATCCTACAGAGAGAAGAACAGTTTGAAATCAGTGTTGAATTAAGTTGTGTTTCCCTACTAGTTGGCTGTGCAAACACCTCACACATGTTCACAACCAACAAAAAGATGAGTAATATGAAGGAAAACATGGTTATTTAGAACTCTATGTGAATACTTTCTAAAATGACATCTTTTGTCTATTTATACTTACTTTGGCTAAGAATGAGACCTTTTAAAAGCTCTGTGTAGATAAACTCTCTATTTCATGTAGAAGGTGATTCAAACAAATGACTTGCTCCCAATGATTGAAAGGTAGCAGAAAAGCAAGGAATACATCACGTTGTGTGGTTTCATGTAAAGACTGACTCATGACACCAGTGTATCCTACAGAGAAGAACAGTTTGAAATCAGTGTTGAATTAAGTTGTGTTTCCCTACTAGTTGGCTGTGCAAACACCTCACACATGTTCACAACCAACAAAAAGCTGAGAATATGAAGGAAAACATGGTTATTTAGAACTCTATGTGAATACTTTCTAAAATGACATCTTTTGTCTATTTTATACTTACTTTGGCTAAGAATGAGACCTTTTAAAAGCTCTGTGTAGATAAACTCTCTATTTCATGTAGAAGGTGATTCAAACAAATGACTTGCTCCCAATGATTGAAAAGGTAGCAGAAAAGCAAGGAATACATCACGTTGTGTGGTTTCATGTAAAGACTGACTATTGACACAGTGTATGTTACAGAGAAGAACAGTTTGAAATCAGTGTTGAATTAAGTTGTGTTTCCCTACTAGTTGGCTGTGCAAACACCTCACACATGTTCACAACCAACAAAAAGCTGAGAATATGAAGGAAAACATGGTTATTTAGAACTCTATGTGAATACTTTCTAAAATGACATCTTTTGTCTTTTATACTTACTTTGGCTAAGAATGAGACCTTTTAAACCCTCTGTGTAGATAAACTCTCTATTTCATGTAGAAGGTGATTCAAACAAATGACTTGCTCCCAATGATTGAAAGGTAGCAGAATATGAAGAATACATCACGGTGTGTGGTTTCATGTAAAGACTGACTCATGACACCAGTGTATCCTACAGAGAAGAACAGTTTGAAATCAGTGTTGAATTAAGTTGTGTTTCCCTACTAGTTGGCTGTGCAAAAACCTCACACATGTTCACAACCAACAAAAAGCTGAGGAATATGAAGGAAAACATGGTTATTTAGAACTCTATGTGAATACTTTCTAAAATGACATCTTTTGTCTATTTATACTTACTTTGGCTAAGAATGAGACCTTTTAAAAGCTCTGTGTAGATAAACTCTCTATTTCATGTAGAAGGTGATTCAAACAAATGACTTGCTCCCAATGATTGAAAGGTAGCAGAAAAGCAAGGAATACATCACGTTGTATGCTTTCATGTAAAGACTGACTCAAGACACCAGTGTATGTTACAGAGAAGAACAGTTTGAAATCAGTGTTGAATTAAGTTGTGTTTCCCTACTAGTTGGCTGTGCAAACACCTCACACATGTTCACAACCAACAAAAAGCTGAGGAATATGAAGGAAAACATGGTTATTTAGAACTCTATGTGAATACTTTCTAAAATGACATCTTTTGTCTATTTTAACTTACTTTGGCTAAGAATGAGACCTTTTAAATGCTCTGTGTAGATAAACTCTCTATTTCATGTAGAAGGTGATTCAAACAAATGACTTGCTCCCAATGATTGAAAGGTAGCAGAATATGAAGGAATACATCACGTTGTGTGGTTTCATGTAAAGACTGACTATTGACAACAGTGTATGTTACAGAGAAGAACAGTTTGAAATCAGTGTTGAATTAAGTTGTGTTTCCCTACTAGTTGGCTGTGCAAACACCTCACACATGTTCACAACCAACAAAAAGCTGAGGAATATGAAGGAAAACGTGGTTATTTAGAACTCTAAGTGAATACTTTCTAAAACGACATCTTTTGTCTATTTATACTTACTTTGGCTAAGAATGAGACCTTTTAAAAGCTCTGTGTAGATAAACTCTCTATTTCATGTAGAAGGTGATTCAAACAAATGACTTGCTCCCAATGATTGAAAGGTAGCAGAATATGAAGGAAAACATCACGTTGTGTGGTTTCATGTAAAGACTGACTCATGACACCAGTGTATCCTACAGAGAAGAACAGTTTGAAATCAGTGTTGAATTAAGTTGTGTTTCCCTACTAGTTGGCTGTGCAAACACCTCACACATGTTCACAACCAACAAAAAGCTGAGGAATATGAAGGAAAACATGGTTATTTAGAACTCTATGTGAATACTTTCTAAAATGACATCTTTTGTCTTTTTATACATACTTTGGCTAAGAATGAGACCTTTTAAACGCTCTGTGTAGATAAACTCTCTATTTCATGTAGAAGGTGATTCAAACAAATGACTTGCTCCCAATGATTGAAAGGTAGCAGAATATGAAGGAATACATCACA